>NC_077227.1:469534464-469649464 GCF_027887165.1 Monodelphis domestica | reverse complement strand
GGACCAGGATATGATTAAAAGGAAACACCAAAGAAAGGGCTCTCTGTTGCCTGAGCAGTGTCTTTGGCTCTGCAGAAGTCAGCCCCAGTGGGTATTTCCAGGCCAGAACAATATGTTTTAAACCCAGTTTATACCCAATTTCTCTATCAGTCTGAAGCAAGCCCATTTGGATTTCCAACAGTGCAATAAAATATAAAATCTCAAGAAAGAAAACAATCATTTTGTTTTCATTGGCTTAAGAAGGGCCTGAAAAAATACCACTGGCTGCATTCAGCATTTTTTGTTTTTGTGTGGTAGGGTGGGTTTCTTGGAGGAGGGGGGTTGGTTTGTGGGGAGGATTGGTGGTATTGGTTTGGACTTTTTGTTTTTGTTTTTTTTCTCAATCTTACCTAAAATTGGACATTGGAGCAACAGAAGGGGGTCCGATTCAAGCCCAGTGTTGCAATCAGCAAGGCATCAAGCTCTCACTCCCCTGCTGTGTATGCATTGGGAGGAGGGGGAGGATAAGGAGCTGAGAAGAACTGAAGGCAATTAGGGAAAAAAAGATTTTCCGAGTAACAACTCATGCACAAGGGCAGCTTAGGTTGCACGGTGACTAGAGTGCCAGGCCTGAAGTCGAGAAGACCCAAGTTTAAATCTTTTTACTAGCTGGGTGACCCTATTCAACCCTGTTCGCTTCAGTTCTTCACTTATAAAATGAGCTGGAGAAGGAAATGGCAAACTACTCCAATATCTTTGCCAAGAAAAGTTCCAAAAAGACCACAAAGAGTCAGACACAACTGAAACGACTAAATGACAATAACTCACACCCAAAGTCACTGCTAAAATGGAACTGCATCAACGCTCCAAGACACAGCTAGACGCTAGAGAAAGACACAAGGCGGAGATACAATGTGGCGCAGGGGGCAAAGCTGGCAGCTGGGGATGGGAACCTGGGTTCTACCCTAAACTCTGTCCTTAACTGTGTGGGAAGACACACAAAATCCCTTTCCCTCTCCTGGGTTCCCTTACCTGCAAACCGAAATCCCAACTGGCTTTCTACTTCCAGGCTCTTCTCTCTCTAAACCCAGACTGCACAGCTGTAAAACAAATCTTCCAAAAACCCAAGGCTGTCCTCACTCCTCAAACCGCTCAAGAAACTTCCGTGGTTCCCTACTGCCCCTAGTATTAAGTACAAGCCCGTCAGCTTGGTGGTTAAAAAACCCTTTGCTCTAGACTACTTTTTCCCTTCGAAAGCTCTAGATTCCAATCAGCCTGGCTTACTTGTTTCATTTCTTGCCTCCACTCTTTTTACTCATGCCCAGACTTGACTCCCTCCCTCACCTTTACCTCCTAAGACTCTTTCATTTCCTTTAAGGCTCCATTCATACACAGCCTCCCTGGGAAGCCTGTCCTGATACCCCTAGATCTAGCATTCTCTCCAACCTCAAACAATAACAGATAGATACTCTGTTGTTTAAAAGTGGCACAATGGATTGAGAGCCAGGCCTAGAGACAGGAGGCCTTGAGTTCAAATGTGGCCTCAGACACTTCCTTGATGTGTGACTGTGGACAAGTCACTTAACCCCCTACCACTCTTTTCCCTTGGAACCAATACACAGTATTGATTCTAAGACAGAAGGTAAGGTTTAAAAAAAAAAAGTGGTCCCACTTGTCCCTATCTTCAATCCCAAAATGGAAGCTTCTTGAGGGAACTGCTTCTTCTTTTTGTCTCTGTATCTCCAGACTGCTTTACATTTAGTAGGCAATTAATAAACTGTCTATTAAATACATAAATACCATTTAGAAAACTTGTGTAGAAATTTGTTACATCAATTGGTAATAAATAAATAAAAATTTTAGTAATTTTATTTATTAATGAATTAATTTAAAATACTTAAAAATAAATGTTTACTCAGATTAGATTGGATAAAGGGAGAAAGGATGGGTGCCTTCCAGTATTAAAATTCCAAAAAGCCAGGAATTCTATCTCTCTAACATCCAACATCAGACCAAGCTTCTTGAAGAAAAAAAAAGGAAAAAAAAGAAATTTCTGCAACAGTTGAGAGCTGACATAAGGATTTTGGGATGCCAAACGTCTTAAGGTGTAGAGGTAATGACTCTCTAGCTCTCTTTTACCCACACAAGTGATTTCTGCCCTGAAAGATGCATTATTTCTTATTGAAAGCATATTTAATGGAGGGATGGGGTGGAGAGGGTCTACTATGGAGAAATCAGCCTCACAAACACCAGGAGGGGTTCTAGCCATCACACCACAGTGTCAAGAAGGTCCCACAGAGAGGGGGGCACCTAGTCAGGAGGGCTGAGGGGGAAAAGATGGGTGAACAGTGAGGGGGCTCACCAGTTAGGCCCTGAAGCCACATACAAGAGCAAGTTCAAGCCAGGACCCTGTTTATCTGCCCTAGAGAACCTGCCCCCGTACAAGGCAAAATCTAGTCCACCTAGCAGGGGAAGGAAGTCCGGTGGGTGTCCTCCACACTTCACACCCATGGGGAAGCAGCAGCCACAACGATTTCCAGGGGACCAGACTGGCCCAGAGGGCTGCCTTAGCTGATGGGGCTCCCAGAATTTCTTGTGCCACTAGTGAGTCCTATTCCAAGTCTGCCCTGCATGACCCTGGACAAGTTCTTTCTCCTTTCTGTCTCAGTTGTCTCATCTGTGAAAAGAAAGGATGGACAAGACTCTTAAGGCTGAAAGAGTCAACAAGTTTTGGCTTGGAGTAGAGAGTCAATATAGCCTAAGGGAGACCCAAAGCATAAGAATTTTTTCTTTTCTTTTTACTTTCTTTCCTTCTGGGGGGAAGGGAGAGGGCAGGCGTGAGAGTGAGGAATTCAATTAGGGCCCCTTTCTCTGAAGAAAGAGAACCTGGGTTGGAAGATCCTCCTGGAGTCGGTACCTGAACAGGAATCCGTCCCTTCACCACATGGGCAAGTTCTGGAGAACACCCCACACACACCTGGGCCAAAAGAGCCCCTTCGGTTCTGAGGCAAATCGCACAAGGGCTCCTCACTCCCTCCCAACCTTCCAAATAGGTGAAATCTGGTTAGGAAGACAAAAAGGCATCACAAAATAATCGTTCCTGCTTAAACTAGGTTTTCCAAAGAACTTTCCCCCTGACAGCCCTGTGAAGTAGGTAACAGCAGAATAATGACCTCCATTTACAAGTGAGGAAACTGAGGTGCAGAATGGCTTGCCTCCTTCACTTTCTCAATGACCCCCAAACTGCCTCCAGATAGCATTAGGGGGCAGCAAGAAAGAAGGGAAGAGACAGTTCCACTTTGAGGAGAGTGGAGATTTGTGGGCTGATTATTTATGTATGTGTGCACAGTTTGCCAAAACCAAAAACCTAGTTAGGAGATATGTATGGCTTTTTTAAGTACCTATATATCATGGCAGTCAGGTGGCTCAGTGGATGGAGAGCCAAGCCTAGAGATGGGGGTCCTGGGTTCAAATCTGGCCTCAGACACTTCCTAGCTGTGTGACCCTGGGCAAGTCACTTGACCCCCATTGCCTAGCCCTGACCACTCTTCTGCCTTGGAGCCAATACCCAGACCTATAAGGGTTCTAGGAGGAAAAAATATCCACATGAACAGATAAAATATTTTTATGGCAGCATGATGTAATGGATAGAAGGCCAATCTAAGAGCCAGAAAATCCTGTATACAAGTCCTCCCTCCTGAAAAATACTTAGCTGTGAGACTAGGAAGAAGTTCTTTTATTTCTCAGTGGCTCAGCGATTCTCCCAAGACTGTGACAAAGACTAGGAGGCCATTGGATCTTAAGTCTAGAGCTGGAAAAGACCTCTGAGATCCCTTAGAATCATCCTCACATTGGTTTTTTTTAACCCTTACTTAGGCTTTAGAAGCAAGGCAGAAGAGCAGCAAGGGCTAAGCAATGGGGATTAAGTGACTTGCCCAGGGTCAGACAGCTAGGAAGTGTCTGACGCCACATTTGAACCCAGGACCCCCATCTCTAGGCCCGGCTGCCCCCTACCCTTCCCACATTTTACAAAGAAAAAAGTGAGGCCCACAGAGGCTTACATGATATTCCTACTGGTTGCAAAGGTGAGGCAAGTGTCCATGGGGGGGGTTGGAATAAAGATTTAGACTTTCAAGTCCAAAAAACAAAAAAATGGTTAAGAAATCTTGCCTTAGAGAGAGAAAGTGTATTGGGGGGGGTGCCTTCTTGGCCTCCCAGGCTCTCAGAGAAGCCAGAGAGGTAGAAAACATTTGCCTTAGAACAGAAGCCTTTGCTGTTCCAAGAGCCCAGCAAGGGCCCCAGCAGAGGCAAAAGCGTGTTGGCACCTGAAAACAGGGACAAGTTTTCTTCATAATGAACCTGACCGTGTTTGTTTAATAACAAATTACACTGAACAAGGCGGGAGTGTCTTATCGGCCCTGGATATCTCTGGCACCGATACCATCAACTGATGTCAGTAGAGCTCTGGGAACTATTAGCTTAATTAGCAACTCTTGCACTGTCAGCACAAAATTGTCTGTTGTTCTGAGACCTAAGAACCAGTTCTGACTGCTGGAGGCTGGGCTGGGCCTTCTTTGAATGTAATGCCTGCCTGGCGGAGAAGAATGTGCGTGGAAAGGGAAAGCCCCCGACCAGTTCCCCTCCGGTGGGTTCTGACAATCATCCCGGAGGGCGTTCTGTTGTGATTTTTGTTCTGATCTTTCGAAAGCTGTCCTTCAACTGAAGGCATCTCCCTACGATTCCGCCACATGGGCATCTGCTCTGGTCCCTTCCCAAAGAAGAGGCAAAATGAAAGTTTCGTGCTAAGTTCACAATGTCCCCACGGCCTCTATGATGGGAATAGAACGGATCGACCAGAAAGAACAGGGGCCTTAGAGTGAGGAGGAGACCTGGCTGTGTGACCTCAGTTTCCCCATCTGTAAAATGGAGCTCATAATCTCAGTCCTACCTACCTCCCCAGAGGGTGAAAAGCTCAATGCACATAATATAGGTAGAAATGTTTAAACAAATGCAAGTCGTCATCATCAGGTTTGTTGTTTCCGCTGTCCCACCATAGGCAATCAATAATCAATCAACTAATAAGCATTTATTAAATACCTATTATATCTGAGACTAATATTATTTTTAAATTTTTTTAATAACTCTTCCCTTCTATCTTAGAACTGCTACTAAGTATCAGACAATTATGGTTAAGTGATTTGCCCCAGGTCACACAGCTAGGACTTGTCTGAGGTCACATTTGAACCCAGGATCTCCCTTCTCCAGGCCTGGTTTTCAATCCACTGAGCCACCCAGCTGTCCCTCCCTACATATAGATTGCCAGCAATTCCTACAAATGCCACCTTGTCTGCCTTGGTCCTGGAAGTCTCAGGCTACTTAATCCTACTGTTTCAGCAACCTCTCTAAGTCTCAGTTTCCTCATCTATAAAATAGGGATAAAAGTATCTAGAGTACCCTTCCCACATGGTAATTCTAGAACCCAAATGAGATTTCCATATGTAAAGCACTTTCCAAACTTTAAAACACTGGATACATGTTAGTCATTAATATTTTTTTTAAGTTTTTATGGATTAGCCTGGAAATTTAACCATAAGGTAGATTCACACACTGACACGCAGGCAGACAGGCATATATTTATATATAAACATATATATAATGGTTCAATGGGGAAATGCATTTCAAATTTCAATCAACTTAGAGAGGAACGTTGGGAACATACTTTTGGGGTAACTAAGGGATATATTTTGTTGTTGTTTTTTATATCTCCTACACTTCTAAATACGTTTCTCCTTCCTCCATTCCTCAAAGAGGAGTTCCTTAAAAAAAATGTTTTTCTAAAAGAAAAAAAAAGTTTTGCAAAAGTAATCAACACAGAAATAAAGGTTGACAGCATACACGTCATTTCACATCCACTGCCTCCTGATTCTTTGCAAAAAAGGGGAGGGAAGCACATTTCCTTCTTTCTTCAGGGATTTATTTTCTTAATTGAGATAATCTCCACTCTTACCCCACTATTGGGAATAGCCTATATACTCCTTATAGCATTTAGGGATCTCAATAGGGATGCCTGCTGGAACATTCCATGTCTGAAGTCTGGAAAGTTTCCCCATCAAACTGTCTAACAGCACCTGAGGAGCACAAATTTAAAGGCTCCTTTGTAGCCCCCTAATGGGCCTCAGTTACTGCTTTTTTGAAGGGAGAATTCAGGTGGCAAAGCAATATAAAAGTCCTGAAAGAAGAAATCAGGAGGCATGAGTTCTAGTCTCAGTTCCATTACTCACAAGATATGTGACCACAGGTAAAGTTAAGTTCCTTCCCATCTCAGAGCCTCAGGTTCTATATTTATGAAAGGAGGGGACTGGACTAAATGGTCTCTAAATCTAAATTTTATCCCAAGGTATTGGATGTATCCATTCAAGATGATTTCTCCAGCCCCACCTTAATGCCTAGAGCTATATGGTTTCCCAATTATGAATAGTTGTCTTCCTGACCAAGGGATTCTTCCTGTCACCCCAGTATTCTCACTCCCTTCCAACCACCCCAGGGGACAACACTCAGTCCATTCCCTAGAAAGCCTTCTGGCTTGATTCTCACTCAAGTCTGGCCATTCTGTGCAAGTCATAGAGTGGAAGGGGGACTGATAGAGAAGGAGGTCAAGGGGTGGGCACTGATGAGGGGGAAGGGAAGGACAGAGAAGGGGTGGTTTTATTTCCCCTCCTGACCTCCCCTCCTCTGGAGGAACCCACAGCAGCCGAGTCACTCTGACAGCTGACACCCTGATGTAACACTTTCCAGATGTGACTAGAGGAAGACAGAAGCAGATCTGTTCCCTGCTGAGGAAGCTGGGAACAGTTTGAGATTATATGGAATTCCTGGATATGAGCCAGTGCCTGCCTAGATTACAATGAGAGAGGGAGGCAGGGCACAGAGGAGAGAGGAAAAAGCAAGGGAGCAAAAGAAATAAAGTGGGGGGGGGAGGTGAAGACCTCTACAAATATAGGATTTCTCTCTTGGATCTGTGTGCAAATCTGGTTTGCATGTGCAAAACTTGAGCTATGGGGAGGGAAGAAGGAAGGAAGGAAGGAAGGAAGGAAGGAAGGAAGGAAGGAAGGAAGGAAGGAAGGAAGGAAGGAAGGAAGGAAGGAAGGAAGGAAGGAAGGAAGGAAGGAAGGAAGGAAGGAAGGAAGGAAGGAAGGAAGGAAGGAGTCTCTGCTCTCCAGGACCCAAAATTCTAAAAAAAGAAGAGTCACTTTGTTTTTTCTGGGTCTCAGTTTCTTCATCTGCAAAAGGTCAGGACTGGATTAAATACTTCCTAAGGACTCTTCTATCTCTAGAAGTATGTAATTCTCTATCAGAAGGGCCTAAAAAAGAACCCTGTCCCATTTCTTAGTTAATCCATGTGGCAATGGAAAGATTGCAACACCCTGAGCCACAAGGTCTGGGTTCCTTCTCATCCCAATCTTCTCAGTAAGCCCAATTTACTTAACTGAGTGGCCATAGACAAGTTACTTAACCTCTGTGCTTTCCATTCTTCATCTATAAAAGAGGGAGAAAATCTTGGCATTCACTCCTTTGCAGAGTTATTGTGAAGAAAGCACTTTGCAAACCTGTAAAACTTAAAGCATCAGAAAAATGCAACCTATTAAACTATTTCTTTGGCATTTCCACTCATGCCAGGTTGATGATCTTTTGGCAGATGTCCTCCACTGTCCATATTTAGAGAAGTAGAGCAGTATTCCAATTGGCATCCTTACAACTCCAGCTTCCTACTCCCTCCCCAGGAGGATCTTCCCCAGACTCTGAATATGAGCCCTGAATTATATACATATAGATTATAACACACAAACACACAAATACCCAGGGATGAAACTAATACCAATCTACAGATGACAGTTCTTATTCAAAGTCACATGAGGAGTCACAAGATAGAAAGGCAAAAAACTCAAATATCCAAGCTTCATTCACACCCTAAAGATCACACTATCTCTTCATATTCAAATTCCCAATCATCTAGGATATAGTTATAACTCTTCTTTTTTTTTTTTAAACCTTTACCTTGTATCTTAGAATCATACTAGGTATTGGTTCTAGGGCAGAAGAGAGAAGTACAGGCTAGGTGGTTGGGGTTAAGTGTCTTGCTCAGAGTCACACAGCTAGGAAGTGTCAGAGGTCACATTTGAACCCGGGTCCTCCTGACTCCAAGCCTGGCTCTCTATCCACTGAACCACCTAGCTAACCCCAAAGTTATAGTTCTTTCTCCTTCATGATCTTTAACAAACTGGCACTGGCTAGTTTATAATTCTACAACTGGAAGGGAACTCAAAGGCTAGCTAATCCAATCCTCTCACTTTATAGATGAGGAAAACTGAGGCCAAGGGCTTAAGTAATTTACTCAGGGTCACAAAGAATGACTCTGAAGACCAAAGAAGGGAAAAAACATATCTTTACAAACATGACATCAACTAGTAATTATACTCACTGAAAGAAGACAAGATAACCCCAAATTGCAGTCATTTAGAATTTCTTGCTGGGATAGATGATGTGATTTTTTTTTTAATCTATAAATTTCCCTGAGAAACAGTCATTTAGCATTCAGTAAGTGCCTACTACATATCAGGGACTGTACCGAGTACAGTAAACACAAATAAAGGCAAAAAGACAGTCCCTGTCATCAAGGAGCTCACAATCTAATCAGAGAGAACATAAAAGTCACTATGTACAAACAAGATATCTACAAGATAAATCGGGAAGGCGCCAGAATTAAGGGGGAATCAAGAAAGTCTTCCTGAAGAAGGTAGGGCTTAGAGTCTTGAAGGAGGTCAGGAGATGGAGAATTTTGTCTGATTTTAGTTAAGATTTCACATTTGATCCTGGAGTACATATAGGCAGTCCAAGAATCACTTACTGCCTTCGTGACCTTGGTCAAATTGCTTAACCTCTGTGGGCCTCAGTTTCCTCATCTATAAAATGAGGGTGCTCAACCAAATCACTTTAACTCTCCCTTTCAGCTCTAGACCTATTCTATAGTGACCAAATTTGAAAAAAATGATTCCCAAAAGGAGAAAACAAATAATCAAAGATTTGTTGCATTTGATCAGGCAACAAAAACTTGGCATTGACAGCTCCCAACCAGCCTTGGATATACCTGCCATACTAGAATATAATAAGGTCTTACAATGCAAGCTAACCTTTTAAGAGACAGTATATGGAGCACTCTGTGAGAGGAGTGGCGTTTGGGCTAAAAGTCTCTATCCTGGGGACACCCCTACTCTGCCAGGATCTTACCCAGAACCTCTTCTGGCCACAGCCTTCATTCCATCAAGGATGGGACGCCACATATTAGAGAAAGAAGAGGCAGTGGGTCAGGTATCTGATGGGCTTCTTCAACTTCTCACGCCCAAGAGATATACAGCCATATATGAAGAAGGCGGTCTTCTGGATGCAATGGTGGTCTTAGAATCTGGAAGGCTTGAGTTCACCCTCATCTGCTCTCTAAGAATCAATACTGTGAATCGGTTCCAAGGCAGTATGGATCTCTTGAGTCTGTTGTCTATCCTCCTCCCCTGCCCTCAGAGCTGAGAAAAAATGGAGCAGAGTCCAGGAAAGGGGTCTGAGGAAGCAGTGGTCAAGATGCATTTCACAGTCGCAGATGGAACCAGAACCTCCAAGCCCCGTCTGTTTGTCACATCTGACTACATCTCTTAGATTTCCATAGCTCCCCCTACCAGACACAAGTTGCCCCTAGAAGACTCCTAGAGCCACTACAATGAAGTGGATGAGAAATGGGGGAGGGGAGAGGGAATGAAGAAATGAAACCTAAAACTTTACTGGAGTACCTGTCCTGGGACCTGGCTTCCTCAGAGCCTAGTAGACGGTGTGGAGAATTAGGAGCCCAAGTCTCTGTGCTTTCCAGCCCCAAAATCAGTATGGCTGGGACTGGCCAAGAAAGGACCCTTCTTTAGCAAAGCTTCATTCAATAAGCACATATGTATGCATGCACATGCAGATATGTGTATATGGGTGTGCATGTACATATCTGTAGTGCACATATACACGTCTACCTATAACAGTGTGAACATGTACATGTGTGTATGTGTGGATATACCCATGTTTGTATGCATATATCTATACACACATACATATATTTATATATCTATCTAAAAACAGACAGGCAGGCAACTGGACAGACAAATGGAAGGAAGGAAGGAAGGAAGGAAGGAAGGAAGGAAGGAAGGAAGGAAGGAAGGAAGGAAGGAAGGAAGGAAGGAAGGAAGGAAGGAAGGAAGGAAGGAAGGAAGGAAGGAAGGAAGGAAGGAAGGAAGGAAGGAAGGAAGGAAGGGAGAGAAAGCTAGATTAGATAGATATGGAACTGGGTCTGCCCCAGAAACTTGTGATCATGGTTCCAAGGAGGTCAGTGACTGAAAACTTTTCTGTGTTATGTAGAGAATTCCTGGATAAGGAAACTTTTCTCAAAACAGGTAGGCACCTTCTCTGCAATTTAGGGGTCTAAATGATGTTCCTGGAGCTCTGAGACTGACTTACCTGGGATGCCATGGCCAAGAAGGGTCAGAGGTAAGACTGAAATGCAGATCTTTCTGATATTGACATTCCCCCATCATATGGACTTCAGTTGATAAAACATCTTATGTCTGACTTTCATCTGAGATCATTTGGCCCCCATAGGTGCTCTATGAGGCATATGGTATAAAATTATCACAGATGAGATCAAGTAAGTAACTTACAAAAACATCAGTTCTAGAGTTGAATGGATGGGACCTTACAGATCACTTAGCTCAGCTGGATTAAGGAGGGAAAATCTCATGCCCAAACCAAAAATAGCACAAATTATAGATAGCTCAGTCAGATCTCCCGACTTCAGTTCTAGGGCTCTTGCCCTATACCCCACAATGGCCTCCTATGTTGGCTTAATACTGTACCACTTTTTGGATTTTCCCAAAACGCTTTTCCATTCATTATTTCATTTGACCCTAACAAAGGCTCCACTAGGTAGGTTGGGCAGGTCTTATTCCCTCCATTTTATTAACAAAAGAGACTTGCCAAATTTCACTCTTCCTCATAGATAACTAGAGAAGTCCTGAACCTTCTAAATGGAAACATGTAACCTAAGCTATATATTTTTTCATTTCATTTTATTTTTAATTAATTTATTTATTTAGAATTTTTTCCATGGTTACATGAATCAAGATTTTTCCCTCTCCTCTTCTCTCCCCCCTCCTGGAGCTGACAAGCAATTCTACTAGGTTATGCATGTATCATTGTTCCTATTTCCTTGTTATTTATATTTACAGTAGAGTGATCCTTTAATGTCAGCATCCCCAATCATATCCCCATCAAATCATGTGATCAATCATATGGTTTTCTTCTGCATTTCTGCTCCCACAGTTCTTTCTCTGGATGTGGATAGTGTTCTTATAAGTTCCTCTGGATTGTCCTGGATCATTGCATTGCTGCTAATGTAAGTCCATCACATTGGATTTTTCCACAATGTTTCATTTTCTGTGTACAATGTTCTCCTGGTTCTTCTCATTTCACTCTGCATCAATTCATGACCCAGGTCAAATAGAAATCCTCCAGTTCATCATTCCTTTCAGCACAATAATATTCTATCATCATCAAATACCATAATTTGTTTAACCATTCTCCAATCGAGGGACACCCCCTCATTTTCCAATTTTTTTTGCCACTATAAAAAGTGCAGCAATAAACGTTTTTGTACAAGTATTTTTCCTTATTATATCTTTGGTAACCCCAGCTATAGTGAGTTCTCCTGATCTCTCCAACTCACCCAAACAACTATATGATTACAGAACAGCAATGCTGCAGAAACATCTGAGGCCTTTGGAAATGGGGTAATGGAATAGAATTAGAAAGGACCTATACAAGTCAAAATTTCACATTTCATATTCTTCAAATGTTCCAGAGGAAGAAATGGAGACTCAGGGAGAAGAGTTGACTTATCCAAAGGGTTACATTGAGCCAGTGCTGAGGCCAAGTCTAGAATTCTCATTTCCCAGATCTAATCTAGTGAGGTCATGGTAGGAAGGAAGAGAACCAAGAAAATCATTAGACCTTGGTTGAGTCTGCTACCAACCTGGGCTGAATCTGTAAAGTTTCTTAACCTCTGCAGATTTGTTTTCCAATGAATAAAACAGGACATGTCCTTCTCCTCTCATTGAGCAGCTGGGAGATACATAAGTATCAAAAATTTTCTAGAAGGAGTCAAGTGAATTATCACATACTGAAATTTTTCCCTTTCCCAGGTCCTTTGGTGGCCTCATTTTCTCTACTGCTTGAACTTTCAAAACAAGATACTTTTTACCTCAAATATTTAGCGAGAAGCCTTAATTCATCCCCCTAATAAGTAAAAAAAAAAATAGAGGTAATGTTACAGCTGGAGGAAGAAACTGGAAACAGATGGGAGAGTAGGAAAGAGATAAGAGTTTCTAACATAATAGATGACAATTTGTGCTGTTCCAAGCAACAGTGTCTATTCTGTGCTCAAATTAAACGAATTGAGAATTCTACTTTGATAACATCTATTTTTTTCAAATTATTCCAGTGAGAAAAGGGGAATAAGGTGCATAGAATCCATGGTTCCATATAACTGAGGGTATAAACTGTACCTAGAAAAAGCATCCAATATAATGTAAGCTCCTTAAAGGTAGGGCTATCTCCAGTTTTGTCTTTTAATATATTCCTGTACCTAACATGGTATATTATATTTTGCAGACACTTTAAAGGATGCCTTTTGGATTACAATGGATAGAATGGGCAAAGCTACTTGCTTACTGAATTATGGATAGGAAAAGAAATTGAACATGTGTAAAGTCCCTTCTAGCTCAAAATCTTTGATCGAAAGAAGGCATATTCTAGTTGCTATCAAGATCAAAGAAAAAATATATAAATATAAATAAAAGCAACACTCCCTCTTCACTACCTAGACTGATGCACATCCTTTCTGGACAATTCATTTCTCTCTAACCCTTCCAGGGCTACAATTATGTGTGTGTGTGTCTATATATGTATACATGTATATAAACACATACACACATACATTTTGGGAAGTATCCTTTTCTATATGAAGAATTAGTTTAGAGATCCCAGATCAAAAATAAAGAGCAAAGCCCAGTAGAAGAGAGAAAGAAACATTATATGCCTCAGAGGGAAAGAAGAGGCCAGATCAGTAACTATTTTAGTGGACTGAATTAGAATGGAAAGCCAAATACAACCACCCAAAAGCTCTTGGTGTATATTCCATGAATATTAGGATTTGATGCTTCTATGGGAAATCACTGGTGGATGAAATCGGTTGATTCACTGCTCCATTCCCTATCTTTCCCCTGCCCACAAGTCTAGTGGATGCTTACCACTGCTCCAGTAGGTACAATGTCCTTGAAAAACTGGAAACTGGAAACTGACTCAACCAATTTATTTTTTTCTTAGGCCATAATCTTCAACCCAGTGATACCAACTACTAGGCATATACCCCTAGGAGTCAAAGACAGAAAGAATTCCACCATATATGTAAAAACATCTACATCAGCATTCTTTGTACTAGCAAAGAACTAGAAGGAAGATGGGTACCCATTAATTGGGGAAGAGCTGGCCAAACTGTAATTATGGATATAATGAAATGTGACTGTACCATAAGAAATGACAAATATGAAGAATTCTGAGAAGTTTGGCAATATTTAAATGAAGCACTGCAGGTCAAAGTAAGCAAAACTAGGCAAATAAGTTTACACAGAGACTATAATAATATAAAGGAAAATTACCTTGACTTCAGCACTGTGATCAAGGCAGTGACGGAGTGTGATGTCAAAGGGCCAAAGGTAAAAGCATACTACCTGCCTCTCAGCAGAGAAGGGGTGAGCTATAATGAAATGTGTTTTCAGATATGGTCAGGTGATGATTTGTTTTGCTCGTGGGTGTGTTTTAACAAGGGAGAGTTCTTTGGAGGAGGGGGATAATCATTTAGTGACAGTGATTATAAAAATAAGGGAGAGGAGGAAGGTAGGGAAGAGGAAGAAAGAAAGGAAGGAACAAATGAATGAAGGAGGGAGGGAAGGGGGAGAGAAGGAAGGAAGGAAAGAAGGAAGGAAGGAAGGAAGGAAGGAAGGAAGGAAGGAAGGAAGGAAGGAAGGAAGGAAGGAAGGAAGGAAGGAAGGAAGGAAGGAAGGAAGGAAGGAAGGAAGGAAGGAAGGAAGGAAGGGAAGAAGGGAAGGAAAGAATGAACGAGGAAGGGAGGGAGGGAAGGAGGGGAGGGAGGAGGGAAGGAAGAAAGGAAGGGAGGAGGGAGTGACGGAAGGAGGGGGGGAGAGAGAGGAAAGGAAGGAAGGGAGAGGGAGGGGGAGAGGGAGAGGGAGAGAGAGGGAGAGAGAGGGAGAGAGAGAGAGAGAGAGAGAGAAGGTCTTCCAGTCAGAAGATTTGAATTTCTGCCCCCAGTCTAATATTTATTAGCCAGGTGACTCTGGGAAAATTACTTCCCCTCTCTAAGTGTCAGCTTCCTAACCTGAGGAGGCGGGTTTGGAAAATAATAATACTTTAAACCGCCTATCAAACAAGGTAGTTGTAAAGTAAGTATTTTGTGAACTATAAAGCAGGACATAAAAAGCCAGTGGCTATCATTAATACTGTCCTCAAAATCGTTTCTCTTATATAGGCCTTGAGTTCTCAACCACTATATTACATTCACTGTTGTACAAATTCTATGTCCTTGTTATCTCTCCCATTAGAGTACAGTCCGTTCCATTCACTGTACGTGTATCCCTGATGTTCAGCACCATGACTGATGGAGGTGGATCAACACAGAGCAGGGTCATTTGAGTAGTCATCTGAGGGGAGGGTCACTGGCAATAGCGGCACAGCCAGAAAGCTTTCATTTTTCCTGCCTAAAGTCATTTATTCTCATTACGTGTGTTCATAGAAACATATATGTATATGTAAGTCTAGACGGCACTCAATTTCCATTTTCATAGTAATCCAGGAAATGCCAGCCTGATGAAATGGGGTTATTTACTGGGAGGGTTTGACCAGCTTCAGCCTTTCCTCTTTCCCCTAAGGACAGTTTCACAGCCTCATTCAATGAATTGCAAAAGTTCTACCCCACCCTCACTTGAATGCCCATCCAAGGTGCTGGCTACACTACCCAAGAGAATGGCCCCAGGAAAGGGAAAACAGGATGGTGCAAGTCCACTGGTCTGTGTGCAACAGCTGGGCTCCAGTCCCAGGTGTGAAAATCATCATCCTCTCGCTCTGCCCCCTGGAATTTCCACCTCCGCACCCATGTTCCAATCTACTGTCTAACCCTAGAATCTCCTGCCCCCACTTCCTCCTCTTCACCAGAGTTCTTCCCTGGCTCTTAAGGCTCAATTCCCCAAAGACCTCTTGAAGCTTTTCCTGATCCCCACTAAGGGAATGAATCCCCCTCCCCCTCTCCCCCCCCCATAACACTCCTCCTGTTTCCTTACAGCTCCACTGAGCACTTCTCATCTATTATTATGCATTCTAATTATTGGCCTGGATGTCTTTTCACCCTACTGGGTTCTAAGCTTTTTATGACCAAGTGACATCTTATTTATTCTTTATATTACCCCCCATGCTCAGCCTACAGTGTCCTCTTGCACACAGTATCTGTGTAATAAATATTGGTTAAACCAAATTGTTTTAAAAAGTCAAAAAGCAACTCCTGCCTCTCCAGCTAGAAGAAGACTTTCTCCCAGAGGTCCCCAAACTTTTTACCCAGGGGGCCAGTTCACTGTCCCTCAGACCATTTGAGGACCAGACTATAAAAAAAAAAAACTACAAACAAATCTGTATACGGCTGTCTGGAATAGCAGAGGCTGCAGAGCTCACTGTGATGGGCCTGTCATACCTTGCACAGGCCCATCACTGCCACCACTATACTGGGCAGCAGTATACACAGTGGGGAATCCCCTCCCCCAGATCACCGCTCACCATGCTGACATCTTTCATTGTGCAGCCACATAATCCTTTGTGCAGCGCCTCGTTCTCCTTCAGTTACTCTCAGAACAAGGCAATATGCAAAGGATTATGTCACCAGAAGTAGTACTGTAAGTGAGCGATGCCACTTTGCAGTGCCACCACATACAGTGCTCCTCTCACTGACCACCAATGAAAGAGGTGCCCCTTCCGGAAGTGTGGTGGGGGCCGGATAAATGGCCTCTGGGGGCCACATGTGGCCCGTGGGCTATAGTTTGGGGACCCCTGGCTTAGATATTTGATGGTTCCCAAGCTGAGCTGGTAGGGCTACTGTTACCACCAAGGCAATGCACCAAGCCCAGGATTACATGTGTGGCCATCAAAGTAAAGATCCCCAGTGTAAAGGGGATGGGGAGGAAGAAGAAGAGAGGTAGCACCATATTCCTTGGACCCAACTGTCTAAAAGGATTTTTTTCTTTTTGTCCAGAACTGTGATTTTCTGGGAAGACGGGAATATTCTCCAGAGGAAAGAGTTCCTTGGGCACCAGAAGTGTTTAGACATGTATATGGTCTGTCTGACATGGATCCTCTCTATCCCCTGATGGCAGCTAGGTGGTGCAGGGGATAGAGCACCCAGCCTGGAGTCAGGAAGACCTCAGTGGCTTTTCCTAGGTCCCATCAACAGTGTCGGAGGGCAGGATCTGATCCCAAGTCTGCCTGACTCAAGAGCTGGCCTTCGATGAACTGTTTCACACTGCCTCTTGAGGTAGGCATAGTATAGAAATGATCTTGGAGAGGTACAACATGGGGAACCATATGTGGCCAAGGCATGCCCACACAGGTGGAGAAAATGCATGGTCATGGAGCATGTGGGGAGATGTAACTCACACCTGGACATGGTGGGGCCACTGAGGTCTTCTAGTGATGTCACACTGGGTACTAGGCCTGTGTCCCTAGATTCATAATCACCCACAAGGGCTAAAGGATACTTCTCTCCTGGTTTGATGCTGCTCTGCTTAGCCATGTGTATGGTCTCTGTCAGACACTGATCCTCTCTATTCTCTGAGGGGATGCCCAGCCTGGAGTCCGAAAGATCTCAGTTCACATCTGGCCTCAGATACTTCCTAACTGTGTGACCCTGGACAAGTCACTTAAACTTGTTCATCTCAGTTTCCTCATCAGTAAAATAAGCTGGGGAAAGACAGAGCAAACCTCTCCAGGATCTTTATCAAGAAAACCTCAATGGGCTGATGAAGTAGAACACCACTAAAATGACTGAACATCAACACTCTAGAGCACTTTGACATAGTAATAAGCACGTCCACCCTTATTCTTTTCTTTAATCCATGTGGTCTTGGGAGGCAGGGGCTGTGACCTCCACTGGACAGATGAAAATAAAATAGAGAGAGGCAGGTTCAGTGTCACCCTCCCCTCCTCACTGGCACTCACTCCACAAATCCAATCTGTTGTTAAACCTCGTCACTCCTTCCTTCCCAGCACCCATTGCAGCCATCACCATGGTTTGGCCTTCAGCACCTCTTAACCTGAACTACTACTGAGCAGCCTCCTAATGGTTCTCCCTGCCTCAAGTCTCTCCCAACTCCAGTCTGTTCTCCACTGAGCTACTAAAAGAGAAGAGGTCTAACAGAGTTCCCTTCCCACTCAATAAATGCCCTGGGCTGCCTTCTGCCCTCCAAGACCAAACAGGAATTCCTCTCGTGGTCTTAAAAGCTTTTCAGTTCAGCTCCTTAACTTTCCTGTCTAGTCACTCTTCCCTCCTCTCCACAAGCTCCATATTACACCAACACTAGCCTGCATGCTATTCTTCGCTTAGAACTTACTTAACCTCCCGTCTCCATACCTGGCTGTCCCCTATGCCTGGAATACTCTCCTTCCTTTATCCTTTTTTTGTTTTTTAAAACCCTTGCCTTCTTCTTGTGATCAATATTTCTTATTGGTCCCACGGCAGAAGATCGGTAAGGGCTAAGCAGTGGGGTTAAGGGACATTCTCAGGATCTGTCTGAGGCCACATTTGAACCCAGGACCTTTTTCATCTCCTGACCTGGCTCTCTATCTAACTAAGCCGCCTAAAACTTCCCCCTCCTTGCTTTATTCTTAATTTGCCTGGATTGCTTTGAGACTCTGCTCAAATCCCACCTTCTGTAAGAGGGCTTTCCTGGTCTCTCCAGCTGTTTGAGCCATCCCCTCAATGATCACGGTCCACTGTAAATACTGGTTTGATCCAGATTTATAGAATATAGATCACATATTTACATAGACTGATATTTGCATATTTCTATATGATTACAGACGTGGGATGGGGGTCCGAGTCCCCTTCTCCCTTACCAACACCACCCAGACAATCCCCCAAGGATGAACAAAGAAGTTGATGAACACGGGGACCCCTTTCCTGAGTCCGGCATCTTGTCAAAGCCAGCCTTTCAAGACAGTTTGGCTTAGCACCTCCCTTATCCAAGCCCTTCAGAATCCTGATGCTAAGCTGTGTAAATGCTCTGAATGTCTTATCCTGGTATCCCAGCACTAACAGAGTTAGATTCATAGGCAGGTGAGATTCTTGGATTTCTATTGCCCCTGGGGCCTAGCACAGCACTCTGGATATATAGTTAAGTAGCTACTAAATATTTACTAAACTTCTTAACGCACATCCTCCTCCTTGTGAGTAATTATATATATATATATATATACACATATATATTTATTTATATTTATATATTAAATTACTACATATAGTATAGTATGTTCCCTATATGCACTGTATATACTATAATACATATTTTACTCATATTTTACAGATGAGGAAACTGAGGTTCAGAAGTCACACTGCTAATATGAGTCAGTGCTGAGATTCAAACCCAAGTCTTTTAACTCCAAGGTCACCACTGTTTCCACTAAACCATGCTGTCTCCCAGGGAAGTCAACCTCACCCAAACAACAACTGACCACAGGTATCCCAGAGGTGCAGCAATAGTTCTAGCTGATTTTCCAGTCCTGATTTCTAGAAAAGAAAGTATCCTTTTAGCAAGTTCTTAAAAATGAGCTCGCCCCAAGTCTCCATGGGGGGGGGTCAAAGCAGTTCTGTAATCAGTGGTTCAAGCCAAAGGGTCTGGACACCCTAAAAAGCTAGACTGTGCACAGCAGGAGCAGCGGGAACAAAGGGAGACCGCTAAGGCAGAGGCAAGAGTCCAGTCTCCCAATTCCTTTCTCAGGCTACAAAGGCAAGCCCCCTGAACACAAGTGCCCAGAAGCACCCCAGCCAGAATGGGGCAGGAAGAAGGGTGAAAGGAAAGCTGGGTTTGAATCACAAGATCTCGAGGTGAAGACCAGCCCAGCGACCTGTGAGATCCTCAGAAAATCACTTCCATCCCCTGGGTCTCCCCATCCTCTTATGCCGAAGGGTAGGGTTGCACTAGAAGATCTCTCTGGTCCCTTCCGGCTCTGACATGCTGGGACCCACGCTCTCCAACCTGCAGGGGTGCTCCAAGTGTGTGCCCATTCAGTGACACTTCGGACCATTCTCCTGTGCCCAGCAAACGCGGAATCCTGGGGGCAAGACTGGCTCTCAAAACAAGGCACCTCTACTGAGATCCTCTGATTTTAATCAGAGCCATTAAGCACTTGTACCGCAATTAGAAGACACAAATTACAGTATGAAAAAGCTCGTTACAAACAAATGATGTGCGACGACCATTCATTGCATCTAATGTCTCTGATGAATTGGTCTGCAGTAGCACCATCCACTTAACAGCTATCTCAATACCTCAGTGCTCCGCGCCCTCATTTGTCAAACTTTTCCTTCTCGTTTCTTCTCTCCTCCTCTCCCCTTCCCTCCACTACTGCAGGGGTGGGGGTGGAGGGGCCCCTGCCTACCTCACACATGGAATGAATGGCCTTCAGAAACTACTCTCAAGAAGGGATCATGGAAATGGGTCCCAAGATAAAGCAATTTAGGGCAGCCAGCAGGAGGGTGATCCTTGGGGCCACAGCATGGAGAATTGGGGCCGAGAGAACAACAGAGGGGCATTGGAAGAAAACTCTCTAGATTGGGAGCCAAGAAACCCAACTTCCCATCTTGGCTCAGCTATTGACTGTTGGCCATGGGTCATTACTTTCCCCTTCTGGGCCTTAGTTTCCCCACTTGTTCATCGGAAAGGGGTTAGACTAAACCACCTCTAAACTCTTAGCTCTACTATCCTAGGAGGAGGCAGTAAGGCACAATGGAAAGATCACTGCCCTGGTTTCAAAGGCAGGGGTTTAGGCTTCAAATCTCTGCCTCTCTGACCGGAGGCAAATTGCCCGAGCTCTCAGTTTCTAGATTCCTCATCTGTCAAATGAAGGAGGTGGCCTGAATAGTTTATAAGAGTCTTCCTAGCCCTAAATCGACGAACTGATCCACTAAAGGGCTTGCAAGATCCCATAGCTGGATTTTCTTCTACTCCTTCTAGCGGTTATAGCTTGAAGGAGCATTTTTAGGCCAAATCAAAGGCTTTTATACTTCACTGAGCAGTGAATAAACTTATGAAACACATTCTCCACAGAGATGAGACAAGGCAGGATGTTAAGAACCTAAACAGTCTTTCAAATTGTTTGGCTACAGATTCCGGAATGGCATATCTGTAAACAGTTACTAAAGGAAACTGGGAACACTTAGGGATTGTCCCTAAAGGTTACCTGTGAGGTGACATCAGCCTTCCACGAATTATCATCGGGTGCCCCCACCTCAGAGATCCACGTGAAGGCGCCGTGAGGGCCCACCCCGAGAGGCACTAATGACAGGGGTAGCCCTCCAAGATTCATCTCGCCATTCCCTCTACAGCCCCGTGTCAGGTCATTCTCAAGAAATTATTTTGGATCTGAACTGAATAAGAGAAAGGCTTTAATTGGCAGGTATCTGGGTCCAGGGCCAATCTTAAAACACCACCCCACATGTGTGAACCTTTCACCAAATCCAGCTTCGGGTTTGAAAACAAAAGCAGACAATCTCCCATTGCTGCTCCGGAGCGGAGCCAAGCGATTTCAAAACAGACTTCAAATCCCCTAAAAGAATTGGCAATGGTCTTTGGGCCTCTCCCTGATATCTCTAATACCTCTTTGTAAAAACTGGCCTCGAACACAACCACCTGCTGCCGGGGGGTATACCTAAACCAAACCCATCTGTCAGTCAATAAATGTGTATTAGGGGGGCAGCTGGGTAGCTCAGGGGATTGAGAGCCAGGCCTAAGGTCCTAGGTTCAAATCTGGCCTCAGACACTTCCCAGCTGTGTGACCCTGGGCAAGTCACTTGACCCCCATTGCCTAGCCCTTACCACTCTTCTGCCTTGGAACCCATACACAGTATTGACTCCCAGATGGAAGGTGAGGGTTTAAAAACAAAATAAAATAAAATAAACATTTATTAGGCACCTAACTATGTGCTTGGCACTATGTTTAAACACTGAGAATTTTTTTAAAGTTAAAAGATGACCCCTGGTCTCAAGGAACTCACAGTCTAAGTGGGGGAAGAGCATGCAAACAACAATATACAAGAAAGCTATATACAGGTTATATTTTAATTAACTAATAAAGGAAAGGCACTAGAATTAAGAGAGGTCAGGAAAAAATTCCTCAACTTTGCCTAAACCTGGCAATCCTGACTTCTGGAAGATCCCTCTAGGAACTTTCAAAGTAATTCAGCCCCAGGTCTTAGCTCTCTCTATAGAATGTTTCAAGGGTAAGAGGAATCATATGACCCAAAATATCAGCACAGGGACAACCTTTGGGCCCATCTAGTCCAATGTCCTCCCTCATTTTACAAGAAGAAGCGGAAAGTCTATTCAGAGAGTCTGTAAGAGACTTATCTTAACAACACAACAACTCAGTATCCACTGAGTGACAGAACTGGATGGGACCTTAGAAGGCCATCTACCCCAACGCCCTCCTTTTCCATAGGAGGGCAACACGGCGGCCCAAAGATCTTGTCCAAGATCACACAGATGATGAAGGAAAGCAGGTCTTCTGACCACAAATCTAGTGCTCTTTCCATGGGCCAGTTTGGAACCCAGGCCTGCTGATGCCCAGGCAGTGGCTCTCCATTACCCATGAGGCATCGTCTGCTCTTGGAAGCATCTAGCACCAAAAGCAACATGATGTCTCCATCACCACATACAGGAAAAGCGGAGAGAAGAGGCCGGCTCCCATCCATTCCCTCCTTAGCTCTCTCCCTCAACACTCGCCTCTATCCCCCTCCTCACCAAAACATGCCCCGGAATGCAGACTGTCAGCACCAGCCCCCAGCTCCTCCCCTCGCTTAAACTAAATGTCCAAATAGAGAAATCCTCACCCCACCGGCAGAGTCCTGGGCACCCCCTCCTCCTCCCTCCAGCAAGAAGGCCAGGGAGGGCCCTGGAGTCAGTGGCTCACTCCAATCCCACGCCTCGATCTCCCCAAAGCCCTCCTCTCAAACCCAAAACCACAGCAGCCCCTCCCCACCGCCACACACACACTCCACTGAGGCCTCAGCAGGCCCCATCAGCCCAGCCCAGGGGTCCAAGGGAGCCAGCCCAAGGCTCCATCCATTCCATCATCCACCTCAGACATGAACAGCCTCAACACTGGGCTCCAAGCAGCTACCAGGGAAGGGCCCAGAGCTAACAAAGGGACTCTGGCCGCCTGGGGAGGAGGGGGAGGTGTGAAGCCAACAGCATTTACGACAGAAGCCCTGAAGGTTGGCCTGGGATCCCTCTGCTCAGTCACTCGGGCCATCCTCTTGAGGCGCTTCTTTTTTTATTATTACTCTCCTTATGGAGGGGCACCAAAAGGGGGGTAGGAGAATGGCTACGTTCTTTTGAAGCCAAAACCTTCTTCTTCATACTTTCCCCGGTCACCCCAAGATCCCCCACCCCTACAGCGGCGCGGAGCAGAAAGAAAGGCGCTCTCTGCCTTGTGGCTAATGAGAGCGGTGATTTATGGAGTTAATTTTTGAAGACTGGATTGGGGTGGGGGTGGGGGGAGCAAAGGAATGGAATGACAGAGAGGCCTTGGAGAGGATCCAGCCAGGGATAGGGGGTAGATGGCGGCTTTGGGGGAAGGATGGTTATCGCCCAAGGCGGTAAAACCACAAGCAGCCTTCGTGGGGAAGGATTTGGACCGAGAGAAAAGGGGAGTGAAGACAGAAGAGAAGAATTCTGAGAAAGGAGAGCCCAGGCAGGCAAGAGAGATGGATGCTACAC
Organism: Monodelphis domestica; assembly: GCF_027887165.1. Taxonomy (NCBI): domain Eukaryota; kingdom Metazoa; phylum Chordata; class Mammalia; order Didelphimorphia; family Didelphidae; genus Monodelphis; species Monodelphis domestica. The sequence continues at coordinate 469,626,296 of NC_077227.1, read as the reverse complement.
ACCTGGGGTGATTAATTAGCTTGTTATGACCATATAATTATCACATAACACGCTTCAAAATATAATATGCCCAGAGGCCATCTCATCAAAGACTCTCAAAGCACTTTACAAACACTAATTAGGCCTCACAATAACAATACTAATGGGAGGTCCAGGTTATTCCCATTTTATGGATGGGAAAACCCTGGGAAACTAAGGAACACGGTCCTGCTTTTGCTAAAAGCATGGGCTGGGGGACTGGAGATCTGGGCTATAGTCCCCGTTTGAAACACTCATTGGTGGGGCTCTGGGCAAGTCATTTGTCATCTCTGAGTCTCTTTCCTGTTGATTTTCTATGGCATTAGGGTCTGCAACCATTTCATACGTCTGAGTTTTATCCTCTCACCTGAACTGACAGGGTTCTGGAACCCAGGTCCTGGGTTTTCTATTCTGGGCACTCAGTAAAGTCTTGTTGGACAAAGCTAGTGAGTATGATTATTTGTATACCAAGAAATAAGCGGGGGGGGGGGGGGGGGGGGAGAAGAGAGAGAGAAAGAGAGAGACAGAGAGAGACAGAGACAGAGAGACAGAGAGGGAGGGACAGAGAGAGAGAGAGACAGACAGAGAGAGAGAGACAGAGACAGAGAGACACAGAGAGACAGGGAGAGAGAGGAGGGAGAGAGAGACACAGACAGACAGACAGACAGACAGACAGACAGAGAGAAGGAGAAACAGAGAAAGAGAAAGAGAAGGAGAGAGGTGGAGGGGATCTCATTTGAGGATAAGATCTTATTTGCTCCTTGAGGCTCAGTCTTGTTGAAACTAGAAAGACCCTGGGTGCCTAAGGCTTGGCTCTTGGGCCCTGGGCCCCTTCTCTCCTCTCCTGCCCCTCCTAAAAAAGAAGCCAAACACAGGAGGCTTTCCACCCCTGCTGATCCTCCCGGGAGGGATAGCAATGGATTCTTGAGCCTAACTGGCTTCCTCCTCCTGCGGCTGCTCCCACCCAGAGCACCCAGACCCCAGTGGAGACCTGCAGGGCCACATTTCGCCAGCTCCCCTCACTTCCCCCTCCACACCTCCACCCCCACCCCAAGCAGGAGCCCGTGCTCCTAGCCCAGACCTGCCCCGAAGGGTGCTTTTTTCTTCTCTGAAGCAGAGGGGAGCTGCCTATTCCTGCAGTCACAGGCCAGAAGAGAAGGAAAGATGAAAGGAGGGGAGGGGAAGCTGGGGGTGGGGGTGGGTAGAGAGTGGAGAAGAGGTGGAATTCCTGGGAGAACAAAGTAGTGTTGCCAACTCCCATAAACACATCTTCTAAGACCCACGGGTTTGCCTTTCTTATGGATCAGGTACTAATCCACTCCGAATTCTCAGAAAACCTCAGCCGAGGCAGAGGAAGGGCAAGCAGGCAGGGTGGTCTGGGAGCTGTCCATCTCTAGCTGAGGAGGCTACCACCGGGCAATCCAGGCAGAAAGCCCACAGAGTGCTGAGAAGAAGCTCCAAGGCTTCCTGCGGGGTGCTGGAGAGGGATGGGATTACCTGGCATGAGGAGCCTTCTCCTGGGTCTGAGTCCAGCTCGTTCACTACAGAAATAGCTCAGTGATCAGAATAGGATCCCAGGATTCAGGGTGAAAGGGAGGTTTTCAGGGTGACTCGGTGGATTGAGAGCCAGGCCTGGGAGGTCCTGGGTTCAAATTTGGCCTCAGCCACTTCCCAGTTGCCTAGCCCTCACCACTCTTTTGCTTTGGAACCAATATATAGTATTGATTCTAAAATGGAAGGTAAGGGTTTAAATTTAAAAAAAAAAAAGCATTTTTCAGAGCTCAAATGACTTTCTAGGTCAGCAAAGCAGCAAAGCAAGGATGCAGAAGGCTCCAGGTTCCCCCTCACCTCCATCCATATAGAGGCAGCTCTATATGCCCCTGTATGCTCAGACCTCTGCAGCACCCCTACTCCAGTCGATGCCCCAACTCACACCTGAAAGGGCTCACAAGTTTCTTACAAACTCTGTTAGAGGTTGGGAAAAGACAGTTCCTGGCCTCCAGTCTAGCCGCAAAGCTGTAAAATGATGAGGTGAAATGAAAAATACTACAGGCCGGTCTAAACTCAAAGAGAAGAGAGTCGGGTGCAAGCATCAGGGATGTTAAGCCTTTGTACAAGTAGGACGTCACTGAAGGCTGGCGTGCTGGAGAGTGGGGTCACTCATGCCAGGCACAGTCCTGAGCTATGAAAGGAAGCAGGAAGCAAGATGGAAAGGAGAGCTGATGGTCCATCTAGAGGTTAGAAGCCATCTAAACCAATCCCCTTGCTCCACAAAGGAAGAAACAGTCCCACGGGGGTATGAGGGACTTGCCCAAGGTCACACAGTGTTGGGATTCAAACCCAAATCTCCCTGCCTACAATTCTAGCACTGTTCAAGGTAGCGTGCCATCTCGGTGTGTTTTGGGTGGAGAGGACTAGCCTGAGCACAGAAAACCAGAGAGGCTTCCATGAAGATGGTGGTCAGGAAGAAGAGAGGATGCCACTCGGGGCATCCCCTGGCCCTCCACCTTAACGGCTCAGGAGGAACGTGTCATCCCAGAGAGGAAGGCAGCCAAGGCAGCAGCCCTCACACAGGAGAAGGCTGCGTTCTGCAAGGACAAAGGGGTAGAATGATCCCTGCCTTGTGCTTGGAGACAACACGGAGATGAGCTGCTCAGACGCACTGAGCACACTGCAGACAAATAGCTTCATTTAGGACAATTTTCTCTCTGCTTCGGGAAAGAGATGGATATTGTAGGTTGTCTCTGGCTCTCACTCACTTCCCCTGGTGCCTGAAGAAAAACACTATGCATCCTCCTTAACAGAATTCTCTGCATGGTGGAAAGAGAACAGGGTTTGGAGTTTGAGGACCCAGTTTCAAAGATCCACTCTTCGAGGGATTACTTGAGTGATCTTGGGCAAGTTCTTTGGGACCAAAGAGTCACAAACCTAGAGCTAGAAGGGGCTTCAGATGCGTCTGATCTAAGCACTTCGTTCTACAGGTGAGGAAACGGAGGCCCAAACAATTTGCTGCTTCCTTTTCCCTCTAGGTCTCAGTTTTTGAGTTGGTTCTAATAGATGGCCTCTTGGGTCTCTTCCATTTTTTAAAATTTTTACCTTCTTTTGTCTTAGAATCAATACCATGTATTGGTTCTAAGGCAGAAGTGGGGTAATTGGGGTTAAGGCTAGGCAATGGGGGTCAAGTGACTTGCCCAGGGTCACACAATAAGGAAGTGTCTGAGGCCACATTTGAACCCAGGACCTCCTATCTCTAGGCCTGGCTCTCCATCCACTGAACCATCACCCAGCTGCCCCTTCTCTTCCTTTTTTTAAATCTATGACCCATCAACCCCCTAGGTCTTCTACCAAAGAAACCAGAGCCGCCATCATTCTTTGGCCCAGCCTAACAACTGGTCATAGTCACTGTTTCTTCCCTAAGCACTCCCTTGGTAAACAGCATGGTAGGCCTGATTTTTTTTTTCAAACAAAATAGACTAAAACCATCTCTAAACCCTCCTAGGAAGAGCATACAGGAAGGGGAGGGGGGAAGAGTTTCCTCTGATAGGGAGGAAGTGGCAGTGCCCTGAGACCCTGGACAGTCTACCTTGTAGGAAGGCATGGTTGTCCGTTCCCCGGTTAGCTAAGAGGAATTTGGGGGTTCTCTTTCCCACTCCTGGGCCAGTTTTTTCCTTCTGGCTCTCTTCAGCACACCAGGACAGCAGGCAGGAGAGGGCAGGAAACCTTCACTCAGCGGTGAACTGTGGCCAAGTTTCTCATCCTGATGAGAAAGTCCCACTCCACCCCAGGCAGGAACTAAACCAGCCCAACCACCCCAGAGTGCTGAAATGCCCTAGTGACTATCAGCAACCATCTGCATTTCTCAACCCTATACAAAATAAAAGGGGATTGCAACAGGGCTTGAGAGGCACAGATAAGACCTAGGGTTTTTTGTGTGTGTTTTTGGGGTTGGTTTTTGTTTGTTTGTTTTTGTCTCTCTTTCTCTCCAGGCTGTGCCCTCACCAGAGGAGAACATATCAGGTCTAGAGGTACCACCCTAATTTTCACCCCTTCACTCTTTCCATCCCCTTCCCCCAAGCTAATTAACAGACACTGGGATTTAGGGGAAATGCCCTACCCAAGTTTTGGGACAAAGGATTAGGCAAGCAACTGGAGTCTGAGCAAAGCGGCTCCTAGGCAGCAGTGGGGAAGGAAGCTGTTGTGACAGGAACCCCAGCACCCAATATCCCACAGAAAAACTAGAGATGTCTCCAGGAGGCTGTTCTACAAAAGGAATTTGCTGACCAAAGGAAAGCCAGGGAAGTGCTAAGAGAAGGTTCCTCCCCTGCTGGGGGTTCCAACAGTGGGACCTTGCTGGACAGGGCTCCAGACCAAGCCAGAGGCCAGTTAGGGACATGAGAAATGACCCCAGTTACTGGCCCTTCCTTCCTCACTGGCTGATGGTCATCCCCATCACCACTGCCATTATCATAGCATCCTCCGGGCCACCTTTGGCTGGAAGCTCTTTAGAGTTTACCAAGTAGTCTGTCTCTCTCTCTCCCTCTCTCTCCCTCTCTCTCTCTGTGTCTCTCTGTGTCTCTGTGTCTCTCTGTGTCTCTCTGTCTCTGTCTGTCTGTCTGTCTCTCTCTCTCCCACAATCACAATCCCCTCATTTTATATAAAGAGAAACTGAAGCCTTGGGAGGTTGTGACTTGCTAAAGTCACTATACAAGGAGTAAAAGGCAAAATCAGGATTTCACTCCCTATAAGATTTAGATATAAAAAGGGGTCTTTGGGATCACAGGATCATGGATTTAAAACTGGAAGAGACTTTAGAGGCCATCTAGTACAACTCCCCTCATTTTTTTAAAAATCCTTACCTTCAAAGCCTTAGAATCAATACTGTGTATTTGTTCTAAGTCAGAAGAGCCATAAGGGCAAGACAATGAGGTTTAAGTGACTTACCCAGGGTCACCCAGCTAGGAAGTATCTGAGGTTAGATTTGAACCCAGAAGCCCCTATCCCTGGGCCTGACTGTCAATACACTGAGCCACTTGGCTGTCCCCAACCCCCTCATTTTAGAGAAGTAATTGAGGCCTAGAGATTAAATGACTCACCTGAGGTTAGACAACTAGTAGGTACCAGAAATGGGATTTGAACCTCAGTTCTCTGACCCCAAAATCCAGTGCTCTTTTCAATGCACCAAACCTTCTTGAAGAGTCTCTTTATTTTAGGGATAAGAAAAATGAGGCCTATAAGACAGAAAGTGACTTCAAGGTCTCAGATCTTGTGACTTCAATTCCAGCACCTACTCCAGCATTCCCACACCATTTCTTGCTGAGGTTTTCTTATCTGAGTGGGAAAATGACTAGACAGAAGTCTTAAGGTAAGTGGCCAAGCCAAGAATAGAAGGTAGATTCCCGAGTTCTGGTCCAGTGCTCTTTCCATCATACCTCACTGCCCTTTGAACAACACCTTCCTCACTGGGTGGCTTCCCTCCATCCCTGAAAGTCTTTAAAAGGCCCCTTCATGCAACACTGCTCCCTAACTCATCTCTGAGAAAGGCAACTGTTCCCCAAACCTGGCTTAAAGATTCCCTGATGAGTAAAAGGGAAGCCCCAAACAAAAACAAAAAGCAGCATGAACTTTAAAACAGCATCATTATTAATTATGAGAGAAAGGGCATTACCATCACTCCCCAGTTTGGATCACAGTACACAAAGAGAAGTGCATGATCTATTGATCTCTCAAAATCACTGTGCCTATGTGGAAATTTGTTATTATATGTAACTGGTAAAAATAAAATATCTTTTTAACAAAAAAAAAATCACTGCCCAGCAGAGCCCAGGTTACCCTTCTGAACACCTGAGGTCAGACCTTAGCTCTGGCACTCACTGTTCGATACTGGGCAAGTCACTCATTTCTCTGGTCCTAAGAGGTGGGGAGGGAGGGAGCGTTGGGCCAGATGACTTCTAACATCCCCCTGTAGTTCCTAATAAAAAATATGATCCACCATTCTTATTGGGATCTCCCCAACTCCTGAAGTGGAGAGGAAAGGGAGAAGTAGCAACTGAAATTTAGCCACAACACAATTTCATTCTTAGTGGCCCCCTTTCTCCTCTTCCTTGAGCCCTCCATTCCAGCCAGATTTGTCCACTCACTGACCCTTCCATACAACTTTCTTGGCCTTTGCTCATGGACTTGCCAGGAGCACTCCTCCTCTCTTCCTATCAAACATGGGTTCTGTTATGTCTTCCCTGTAGGCCAATGGGCAATCTCATCTCTCTGCCACTTAAGTTTCCTTTCTGACAAAATTAAGAAGTGGGTCCAGAGGACCTCTGAAGTCATCTTCCAGCTAGAAAATCTGGTCCTTTCCCAACGCAGAGTAGTCCTAGTCTAGTCACTAGAGCTTAGCACAGTTCCTGGCACACAGGAGGGATTTAATGCCTTTCTGATTTACTGTTGTTGACTTTGTTGCTCTGGGTGGTGCCTTGAGGATAGAAACTGAAGCTCATTCATCTCCATAGCTCCTCTTAGTGACTTCCAAACAATAAATGCAAATAAATATTTTCCAAATGGAACATTAACTGGAGGGAGGGGACCATAGCCAATTGCAAAGAAAGGTGGTGGGTTTTCCTAATTAAAACCCACTTGCCAAGAGGAAAATGAAAACGTCTCCTCTGCCCAAATCAGATTTCTGCACAGTCTCTGGCAACAAGAGACATTTATGGGCTAGTCCCAAAAATAGGGAACTTCCTCTACCCTCCAGTCCAGGAGGTAACAGACTTAGATACTATCTCATAATAACTACCACCACTAAATAAGCCCTGGTCTTTATATATCCTGGATGGTCTGACTGGGTGGGAAATATACTGCTGAAACCCACCCCTTCCCCATTGTCCAAGCAAAATATCTATTAGAAGACAGCTAGACACCTCCTCCTTCTAGAAAGGAAAACCAAAAATAGCTCATGGGGCAACAAATTTGGAGTCCACAAAGACCCAGGTTCAAATCCTGCCTTTAGTACTTATTAGCTAAAGGACTCTGAAAGAAAAAGTTCCTTCTCCACTCTGCCTCAGTTCCCTCATCTTTAAGAAGGGGCTAGACTAAAGTCCTTTCCAACTCTAATCTATGATACTATTTATAATAGCTGAAAGCAAAATCATAGACTTTCCCTTGCTCTCAGGTCATCCAAAGCCAAAGGCCACAAAGCCAAACAGCCTGAAAATAAGAATCTCACCTCTATGCTGAGTCCTTTCCTGATGCCTCTAGTTTTTAGTGATTCCCCTCTTGCCCAGCTAATGATTTATTCTGTATGTATATGCAGATATACACAGAGAGACAAAGAGAGCCAGAGACAGACCCAGAGAGGGAGGGAGAGAGACAGAGAGAAAGGGAGAGAAACAGAAAGGGAGAGGAGGAGGAAGAGACAGACAGAGAAACAGAGAGGGAGGGAGGGAGAGAGACAGAGAGAGGGAGAGAGACAGGGAGAAAGGGAGAGGAGGAGGAAGAGACAGACAGAGAAACAGAGAGGGAGGGAGAGAGACAGAGAGAAAGGGAGAGAGACAGAAAGGGAGAGGAGGAGGAAGAGACAGACAGAGAAACAGAGAGGGAGAGAGGTTTCTCCAGGTAAGTATCAACTCTCTGAAGGCAGGAAGGGTTTCCTTTTTCTCTGCATCCCTGGTCATAGAACACAGTGCCTAGTTTTTCCCTGGGGATCTGAGTGCTGGGGCTTAATAAACACCCGTTGATTTCTGAATTCCTGGCATAGTGAAATTAGAGTGCTGTTTGTGCCCCAGCCTGTCCACTTCTCCCAAGGACCTCAGGGGAGTGAAAGCTGTATCTGTGGGTTCTTGGTCCCACCCCCAGCTGAACGCAAGGCCAATCCTGGAGAGCCCTTGGGAAGGTCATTTGTTGGAAGGAAAGATGTCAGGCAGGGTGGTCCATCACAGAGGGCCTGGGAACTTATCACTCTCACACCTTCAACGAGTGATAAATTCCCAGACAGTCAAGGTCTCTTTTTTGCTCCCACTAATCAGCTTTGCTCTGTAGGAAAGAAGGGACTTCTTAGATAATGTCAGTCACAAACCAGACACAGAAACAGAGAAAGAGGGAGGTAGAGAGATAGAAGAGAGATGGAGAGAAAAGAGGGAGAGGAGGAGAGGGAAGGGGGGGAGAAAGAGAGACAGGGAGAGAAGGAGGGAAGGAGAGGGAAAGGAAGAGGGAGAGAGAGAGAGAGAGAGAGAGAGAGAGAGAGAGAGAGAGAGAGAGAGAGAGAGAGAGAAAGAGAGAGAGGAAGAGAGAGAGAGAGAGAGAGAGAGAGAGAGAGAGAGAGAGAGAGAGAGAGAGAGAGAGAGAGAGAGAGAGAGAGAGAGAGAGAGAGAGAGAGAAAGAGAGAGGGGGGGAAACAGAAACAGAAATAAAAAAGGAGGGAGGGATAGGGACAGAGAGAGAAAGAAATAAGGAGAGGAGAAAGAGGGGGAGGGAAGGAGAAACAGACAGGCAGGTAGGCAAGCAGACAGACAGTCAGACAGAGACAGAGAAAAAAGAAGGAAGGAGACACAGAGACAAGAGAGAAGGAGGGAGAGAGATAGATTGAATTAACTCCATTCCCTGAAGCAAAACCTAGGCCAGCTCCTCAGGTGACTGGTGGTGCCTGCTTCAGACGGCTTAATAGCACAGAAATACTACCTATCTTACCTGGCTGAGGAAGGAAAATGCTTTGTAAAGCATAAAGCACTATATAAATGTGAGCTATTACCATAACAAAGCATTGTGTTCATATAACACATCTCTCTCCAGAGCTCAAATTGCTTCCTCTAGACACAATTATCTGAGAGCTTGAAGATTTACAATGTACAGCCCTTACGACAACCCTGTGAGGTAGGCTGTATAAATATTATTATCAGGGCAGCTGGGTGGCTCAGTGGAAGGAGAGCCAGGCTTGGAGTCAGGAGGTCCTGGGTTCAAATCTGGTCTCAGACCCTTCCCAGCTGTGTGACCCTGGTCACTTAACCCCGATTGTCTAGCCCTGACCACTCTTCTGCCTTGGAACCAATACACAGTATTGATTATAAGACAGAAGATAAGGGTTTAAAAAATATTATTACCCATATTCTACTGAGGCCTCAGGGGAGACCCAAGTTTCCTATGGTCACAGACTAATAAATTTCAGGGACTGAATTCAAATCTCCAGGTGCAACTACACCAGGAGTTCTTAGCCCGGTATCTTTGGACAGATTTCCGGAGATCTAGATCTAGATCTTCACTAGCCTTGAAATGAAATTTGACATTTCTATCAACTACTTTAAAATAACCTTCTGAGAAAAGGTTAATCAGCCTTGCCAGGCTGCCAAGGGGGTTCAGGACCAAAAAAGGCACGCTGCCTCTCAATACCCACAAGCTTGGATGCCGCCTCTCTGACAAGGAAAATTATAACAATGACGCCATGCAAGGCTTTGTCTGGACGTCTCCTCGGAACAGGGCACGGGGTGACCGGCCCCCATTTCAATCCCACCACCAAGGCCTGCCAGCTTGCACGTCTTCATGAAGAACAACTTCGTGATTCTGGCTACTCCTGCAGAATGGGCTCCCCTGTTCAGGCCTGGGCTGATGGTCCCTCTACGCGACCAAGAAAGCCAATTAAGCAAGATGGCAGGGGGCACGCTTAACCCACTTAAGAAATCAGACTGTTGTCAAGGACACTAGTACAATGCATGCACATCACAAATGAATCTCCTCTGTTCATTCCAGCAGGCCCAGCAAGACTTCTACCTGGAAGGGTCTTTCTTTCTTGCGGCACAAAATAATAGAACCAAATTCGTTGTAAAATATCTGGTCATTTATTTAGGCTTCTTCCCCTTTCGCACCCTGTGGTTTACCTCACTAAGAAATTCGGTCCTATCTACATCGACCTCCTTAGATTCACTCCCTACTTACTTCTTTTGCTTCCTCCTCTGGGATCCAGGCAGAGGCCTTTCTAGGTTCCCATCTCTCCTCTGCTAGTGGAGGGAGAGTCATTTCAATCATCTGGTTCTCAGTTTCCTGAACTGTAAAATGGGAAGGTGAAACTAGGTCACCTCAACCATCTTTTTCAGCTCCCAATCCATTTCTCCTAATAGCTCAGAGTCATCTGAGACGAGGGCGCAGGATGGAGAAAAGCCCCTCTGAGCCCCGCTGGGAAATCCCAGACGTGTACACAGAATATCCACAGAGGAAGGTCGCCTCCTTTAGCCTCCTCAACTGATCCATGACAAAACTGGCATCTCAACGAGAAGTGACTCCTCTAAGGTAGAGGCAAACCCAGGACTAGAACTCAGCTCTTTCGATGGGCAGAGACACAGCAGAATCAAGAAGCCACGCCAAGTTTATATCATTAGCCCCCCCCCACTAAGGATGCAGAGATTATGGGGCTCTAGTTCTCTCTACCAACTCACTAATTTGTGGTTTTGTTCCCCCCCAGCCCATCCTCTTCCTCCTCCTCCTCTCTCCGTTTCCAGGGAGAAGAATCCTGGATTTGGAGGCCAAGGGCCCAGCTCCGCTCTCCCCTGTGTGCCCTAGGACAAGGCGCTTGTACTCCACGCCTCACTTTCTTTACCGGGAAAATGTTTTGAAATGTTTCAGGGGAAAAGGAGGATGGCGGTCATCCTTACTCCCTTCTAAGGGATCTCGGCCCACGCAATGCCCCGGGCAGGTCCCTAGAAGGAAGAAGATGGGCCCTGCCTCCCCCTGCGCCTCAGCAAGTTTCCCGGTTATTCCTTGGTATCTGCAGGACCAGGAGGCCGCCCCGCAGACCCCTGACCCAAGGATCAAGGGTTTCAAGCAGGCACGTGGGACGGCAGCTGGTAAAAAGCGCGGCCGGAGTTGGTGTGTCCTCTGGACTAGTTGGCAAGGCTGCGCTAGCACACATGCATGCCCACATCTGTCTAACTCTCTGTCTGCAACCACAGGCTCCCATTGCCACACACTCTGGCTCGCTGGTATTCAGCTTAGTATTTCCAAACGGATGTTCTAGGTCAGTCCCAGGAGCACAAGCCCTCCGTGACAGTCAGAGCTGCAAGAAAAGAAACCATCCTCGAGTCTCCAACATCCCCAGAGCCCCAGACTGCAAATGACAGCCATCCTCCTCTCTAAACCTGGGCGGTGGGAGTCGGGAAGGCAGAGGTGGGGCCCTGGGGGAAAGTTCTTCAAATTTCTCACCATTCCCCCAGATAAAGGTCCCTACCCTTGGGGCACACGCCTCTACCCACGGCCAAGCACGCAGCCAGACCTGGAAGTGGCAGAAGCAGTGGCCCAAGCTGGCTTTCCCAAATGTCTGCTCATAGGGCAGGGAGAGCCAGGCCCAGAGATGGGAGGTCCTAGGTTCAAATCTGGCCTCAGACACTTCCCAGCTGTGTGACCGTGGGCAAGTCACTTGACCCCCATTGCCCAGCCCTTTCCAGTCTTCTGCCTTAGAGCCAATATAGTATTGATTCCAAGATGGAAGGTAAGGTTTTGAAAAAAAATGGCGCTCAGAGAATGGAAATTCCTTGGGGACAGGCTGGTCTTTGTAAACCTAACATCCTATGCTTTTTACTAGAGATGGTAAATAAATACTAATATATAAATAATATACTAATATATAAATAATATATATAAATACTAACATATAAATAGAATATCAATGTAATATTCTATATTATATTATATAGATAATATACTATGTTCATTTAAATAAAATATTAATAGTATACTATAAGTATATAATAAAATACATAAATGTTATATATGTATATAAATAATAAATACCCCCAGCAGCTTTGTAATGACAAATCACTTTGAAGAATTTAAGCTTCCAAGAAATACAATAACCATCCACTCATCACTGATCAACCGATTAGTCCTGGTTCTGGAGGCCCAATGAAAAGGAGCACGCTATGCGCCTCCTGACAGAAAGGTAGTAAGACTCTAGATGCAGACAGAGACATACGTTATTTGTGGCTATGGCCAGTGGGGAAATGTGTTTGCTTGATGACATAAATACATTACAAAGCTTTTGCTCTGTGTTTTGTTTTTATTTTTTAATGGGGGGGGGGGAGAAAAAGGGAAAGAAAGTAAAAGTCTAATTGAAAAAAGTAAGTTTCTAAAAATGATGATCATAAACCTGCTCCCTCCTACCTCAAAGTATGAAGTGAGGTTAAAAAATAATATATATATTATATATACACACATACATCTTTTTAAATATTGTGTTGTTTTATTGGTGTAAAAATCACACAATTGCTAGTTCTGATTCTGCTGAGATGCACCCAGGCAATTTAACCTCTCTGATCCCACAGCCTTAAGAAGCCATTAAATAGATTCTCTGCTGTTAGTCAGCAATTAGAGCAAATTGACATATGAGACCAAAAGGTATGTGTCATACAATATGTATGTATATGTGTGTATATGGTATGTGTTTGTGTTTCTGCAAATATCAATATATCACTATATATTCTACATATCTATCCATCCATCCATCTGTCTGTCGGTTGGTCTGTCTGTCTATCTAAAGTGCTTTGGAAACACTGTTTAAGAGGAGGCATTCCTGGCCAAGGTGGAAGTCACAGCCTTACTGCAAGAGACAGACCAGGTTCACTGGCTTCCGGTTCCAAGCCCAACTGGAGACGCGAGGATCCCATATCCCATGGCCTCAGCCAAAATCCGCCATCCCTTCCTCACTCCCTTCAGCACCACCATTACCCAAAGCATTCATTAAGTACCTAAACCCAGACATAGCCTGAAACCCAAAACACATAACCACAGACCACCGAGAAGGCGCCCTCCAGGAATGGAACCAATCCCAGGCCCAACCGGCCCTCTCACAGGAAGGCTGCTATGGAGATAGAAGAAATACAAAGAAACAAACTCATGAAGTCCATTCCAACTGTGACGGTGTCTACACAAATGGGGCATCTTCTTTCCTCCGATGGAGACAAAGTCAGGGAGGAAGAGTCCTTGAACCCAGGACACCAGACTCCCCAGCTCCACGATGTTCCTGCCCTGTCATCACTTCTCTAAAATAACTGCCACATTCTGTCCCTCCTGCCTCCCTCGCATACTTCTGCCCTTTCAGAATAGGAGCTCAACGGCCTGAAATCAGGGAGAACTGGGTTTCCATTATGTCTAGAGCACTTGCAAAGGCTCCAACTCTAGCTAAATTCACTGGATTTCTCTGAGATTCGGTTTCTCCATCTGTAATACGAAGTATAATAATGTTCCACGTCTTGTACCTAGAATACAAGATTTTCTGAGGCTCAAGAGAGATCGTGTAGGCAGAGTTCTTTGGAACGGTCAAGCGCCGTCGCCCGAAGCCGTCTGCAGAAATCACCCAGGTGTGTTGGTGAAGGGAAAAGCCGTGCTGCCTCACCCTGGCCCCCACCTCTCCTCTCCAGCCCCAGGATGGAGGCCCTGCGCTCCTCTGAGAGATCCCAAGAGCACTCACATACGAATGAGAACTCGTGCTGGGCCAGCCGTCAGGCCTCCCTTCACACCAAAGAGAAGTGGGTAAATCACATCTGTGCAAGTTGAATCACATCCTGCCCTGCCTTCTCTGCTCACTTCTTTGTGCACATGCACATCTCATCTCCAGGTGGGCAAGAGCCTGGTCCGACCCCCCTTTGTCTCTCTCCTCTTTGTGCCGAGCAGTTTTACACCCAAGAGGGAATCAAAATGTGGACTGAAGGCGGGAGGGAGTGCATGGAAAATAAAAGGAAGAAAAATGTAAGGAACTCACTCCCGGAAGCAGGATTACTGGGGGGGGAAGAAAGCCTCTGTAACTCTCTGCTCCCCAGTAGAGCGGGAAGCTGCTAGAAAGCAAGGACAGAAGCAATCGGCTCTGAGATCTCTCTGTAAACCCCTAATTGGGGATCACCCATTCCAAGGCGTCCTACGTTGAATTCTTCTGTATGATGAATATTTCTTTGGGAAAAGATGCATACTCACTCCCAGCTATTTCTTCTATGTGAATTCATTCAACAGTCAACAAATCTGTATTGAAGCTCTCTCACCTGGATGGTCCCATCATAGAGATCATAACAGACACAAAAATAAATATGTTCAGTTCAGTGAAATACTCATGGGGTTCAGGGAAAGGAGAACAGACTAATAATAACAATAGATATTTATATAGCACTTTAAAGTTTGCAAAGTGCTTTCCCTATATTATTTCATTTGAAGGAAAGAGGGAATAAGCATTTATCTAGAGGGTACTATGTGCCAGGCACTGTGCTAAGTACTTTTTACAAATACTGTCTCATTTGATTCTCACAACTACCCTGGAATGGGGTTACTATTATTATCTCCAGAGATTGAGTGACTTGCTCAGTCATAGGATTTGTAAGCATCCGAGTCCAGATTTGAACTCAGGTCAGCCTGACTCAAAGCCCAATACTCTCCATTATGACAGCACCTGTCTTTGAGCCTTGCCATAAAGCAGAGAGGTAAACATTGACCATGTGACCCTGACAGGCCATTTATCCGCTCTATTTCTCAGTTTCTTTTTTTTTTTTAACCCTTACCTTCCATCTTGGAATCAATACTGTGTATTGGCTCCAAGGCAGAAGAGTGGTAAGGGCTAGGCAATGGGGGTCAAGTGACTTGCCCAGGATCACACAGCTAGAAAGTGTCTAAGACCAGATTTGAACTCAGGATCTCTCGTCTCTAGGCCTGGCTCTCAATCCACTGAGCCACCCAGCTGCCCCCTATTTCTCAGTTTCTTCATCTTTAAAAGAAGGATAATAGAATCATCTACCCTTCTCCCCTCACTGTGAGGATCAAATTAAATAATATTTGCACAGCGCTTGGTAAATGCTAAAGATGCAAGTTATTTCTTATTTTTATTATTATAACACTACAGACATTTATTGTTCCCATTTTATAGATGAGGAAATGGGCATGGAGGAATTAAGTGGCGCTTTTTTTAACCCTTGCTTTCTATTACTAAGTAATAGCCATTCCAAGGCAGAAGAGCAGTAAGAAAAGTAGAAAGTGTCTGAGGCCACAACTGAACCCAGACTCTCTCCCCTCTGTACGCCTCACTCTCTCCCCACTGAGCCATCTAACTGCCCCAGGAGTTAACCCTACACCTGTAAGCGGGTGGTGAGGAGCCCTCCATAAGGTCACAAGAGGGATGTGACTTAATTATTTACTCCACCCTCGTAGCAATTAAAGCAGAGGCTGTTGGAAGCTCCTGTCCTCACAGGTGATGGATGAGCAAGATTTGGCCAACCCTTTAAATCCATTAATAAAAAAGTTTAAAAGCGGAAAAAAAAAGAAAGAAAGCCAAAACTGTAACAGTGCACGTTGCTTGTCCTGCCAGAATTTCTAGTCTGTTGTTTGTTCTTGTTTTTAAAATAAAAGTCGAGCTTTTTTCCCTTTCCACCCAAGACGCCTACACCCAGTGGTTCTCAGGCTTCCATGGTGGGTCCTGAGCAGCCGCTCCCTCCAAGCCCCCAACTGTAAACCAGAGCCAAAAGCTATTGAGATGAGGATCAAGTTTCTGTCTCCTCTCGACCACCCAGTGGTAAGGAAGGACTAGGCCAGTCTACCCTGCAAGAGATGCCCCACGTCCCTTCTAACAACCAGACAGGACTGTCCCCCAAAAAAACTGGCCCCTTCGGCCCTGAGGAACTGCCACTGCGGGTGTGTTAGAAACTGGGGGATCAGGGGGCCATCCGGTTCTACAGAAGGTTCCAGAGCCTCGAACACCAAGCTTGACAGTTGTTGGGACCACTTTCTGGTCCTGAAAAATGTGTTCCACAGGGCAAAGATTGGTATACATTGAAGCCAGCTGAAGAGAATTCCATTTAGGAGCAATTTTTTTTTAGGAACTAAAGTTTTAAGTTCGCATTTTAAAGTACAAAAGCAATTCATTCTGTTTTTTCATGAACACACCAAAAGAGAAGCTGCATTTCTGAAAGGCTTCCTTGGAACTATGATAGGCAATATGAGTTGGGGAAACTGTATTCAACTGCCTCTACAATTAAACATCTTACATACTCCACCTAAGCATACTCTATTAAAGGACAGAGCCTCCCTCACATCAGACTGTGGTCTCACAGCTTTCACCTTCTAGACCAGACATCTAGTACTAGAGGTCACTTGCCTGGTTACATTTCCAAAGTACGGTAATGTGTGTACACAGCAGATGCTTCATAAATGCAGGTTGGCTGAATGAATGAGCCACTTTTCACAGGCACACACTTGTCTCCTAAAACCATCAGTTCCTCAAAGGCAGTGACCAGGTACCCAGGGGGCTCCTCAGCGCTGAGTAACCAACAGTATCAGAGAACTGTGAATGCATCAGAGGCCCTCTAGCATATTCTGTTCATTTTACAGTTAAAAAACAAAACAAAACTGAAGTTCATTCTCCATTAGTGGCAATGCAGTGATCCTGAACAACACAGAGGGATCTCTGAGAAAAACCACCATCCACAGTCAGAGGAAAAACTGTAGGAGTAGAAACACAGAAGAAAAACAACTGCTTGGCTACATGAGTCGAGGGGATATGATTGGGGATGTTGCCTTTAAATGATCACTCTATTGCAAATATTAATAATATGGAATAGGTTCTGATCAAGAACACATGGAATACCCAGGGGAAATGCTCATTGGCTATGGGAGGGGTGGGGGAGAAGGGGAGGGAGGAATAGAAAATGATTTTTGTAACCAAGGAATAATGTTTGAAATTGACCAAATAAAAATAAAAAAAAAACCTGAAGTTCATAGCCAATTGTGTGTATCTAGAGTGGCATTGTCAAACTCAAACAGAAAAAGGTACAGAGATCCCTCAGAGTCCCTGCAAGCACATAATGACTTAGAAAACCACAGATTAACATTATCTACGTTCTACTGTTATTTTTTTATTTGTCAACTATTTCCCAATTGCATTTGTTCCTTGGTGGAAGAGGATGGATGATGTCAGGATCTGGGTGATGTCTTGACTTGCCTGTGAACAGCATTTAAGGGAGGCAGAATTGCACAGTCTTTTCCCTACGGACTCGTCCAGCTCCAGCGGTGAGACAAAGGTCTGGCTTTGGCCTGGCGATGGCTCCGGATGCAGTGGATGTCCCTGGCATCTCCCATGTCTGGCCAAGGTTTGGGAGCATGGAGGGGCCTATGTTTGACACCTCTGATCTGGAAAGATCTGAAGCTGAAACGGGCCTTAGAGATCCTCTCACCCAATCCCCTCGTTTTACACACAACAAAATTAGATTAAGGGGTGTCCAAACCTATGAAAGCACGTGGGCCAAGAGCACCCAGCATTCTCTCTAATGCCTCTACCAGGATAACTAACAGACCTAGAGCCGGACCCAAGGCACTAAAAGAGTAAATGACTTTCCCATGGTTGCACCAAGACAGTTCACCAGAGGCAGGACTCCCAAAGGTCAAGGCTGGTTTTCTATTCACTCTACTAACACAGTGCTGATAGTCATGGGAGATTTCTGAGTTTAATCAAATGCTTTACCAACATTGTTTCATTTGGTCCTCACTCCCCACCCCCTCCCTAGAAGATAAGTATTACCAGTAGGATTATAAATTGAGAACTGGAAAGGACCTCAAAAACCACATAATGAAATCTCTTCACTTTTGCTTTTAAACCCTTACCTTTTCTGTCTTAGAATTAACACTAAAGGGGGCAGCTGGGTGGCTCAGTGGATTGAGAGCCAGGCCTAGAGATGGGAGATCCTAGGTTAAAATCTGGCCTCAGCCACTTCCTAGCTGTGTGACCCTGGGCAAGTCACTTGACCCCCCCATGGCCTAGCCCTTACCACTCTTCTGCCTTGGAGCCAATACACAGTATTGATTCCAAGACAGAAGGTAAGGGTTTTTTTTTAAAAAAAGAAGAATTGACACTAAGTATCAATTCTAGAGCTGAAGGAGTCAAATGACTCATCCAGGGTCATAGTGCAAGGAAGTGTCTGAGGTCACCTATGAACCCAAGTCTTCCCAACTCCAGGCCTAGAGCCCTAAAGCTCCTTTGCATTTTTTATTTTAATACAAACTTCCACATAAATTTTCTAAAGTTATATGATCATATTGTCTCCCTCCCATCTGCCCAGCAGAAATTCAATCTAACCCCATCCTTTTACAGACAGAATGAAGCCTAAAGAGGTTAAATGACTGACTGCCAGTGGTGACCCTGAACCAAGGTCCTAGACTCCAGAACCAATTCTCTTTCCACTACCCTGGGCTGCTTCAATACTTTTCGCAAAGTCACCCAGTAATAAATTCAGGAAGCGGGATCTGAATCTCCTCTCCAGATTCCAGGGTCAGCGCTCTTTTTGTTATGCGGGAGAAACTGAGGCCCTAAGAACTAAGGTGGCATGTGTACGGTCACATAAGTAAGGGTAAATGGCAGTGCAAGGACAAAACCCAAGTTGTCAACCCCACCAAAAATAAAATCATCCGCCATCCACTTCTCTCCAAAAAACATGAAAATCCAACGCCATTCTTGGGCCTTGCAACAGCCACTTGCAAAAAGCCATGAGGGGGTAGGGACCAACGGGCTTTTTCTTACATCACTCTGAACACTTGCAGACGTCTGACAAAGAGGACTTAAGAGTCTCAGGCCTTGGAGCAACATCAACAAGTATCTATTAAGCACCAGGATTAAGTGCCAAGTTCTGTTCCAGGAGCTGGGGATACAAAGGCAAAAATGAAACTCTCCCTGCTCTCCAGAAGCTTGGGTGCTGTAGAGGAGGGGCTTTGGGTATGTGTAGTATTTTGGCAGGAAAAGTAATGAAATGAGAGAATTTGTCCACAGACTTGGAACTTTAAGGCATCCAGGAGAGGCAAACCCAGGGAGACTCCCCTGGTCTAGTCTCTCCCCTGTGAGTCCTCTTCTGTTAAAATCCCTTCTTGCCTTCTACCAAGGCCCAACTCGGATCCCAAGCCCTCCTTCACCCCAAGTGATCTCATCCTCCTCAAAAGTTTTAATAGAAAGCCTGGAACTCCCCTTTGCATTTTATTTTGCTCTCTTTGTGTCACAGCTATTTTATGGACTTGTAGTACATAGTGTGTGTACTTTTCCCTAGAAAACTGTATTCTGTCACAAATATCAGTGCCTAGCATGGAAGCAAATGCATAGTAGACATTTAATTTGTTCAACGAGCTGAATTGGGGGGGGGCAGAGACAGAGAGATAGAAAGACAGAGACAGAGAGGGAAGGGGAGAGAGAGAAGGAGGGAAACAGAGAAAGGAGGGAGGGAGGAGGAGGAAGAAGGGGAGGGGAAGGGGAGGGGGAAGGGAGGAGGGAGGAAAGAGACAGAGAGAGAGAGAGAGACAGAGAGAGAGAGAGAGACAGAGAGAGAGAGAGAGACAGAGAGAGAGAGAGAGAGAGAGAGAGAGAGAGAGAGACAGAGACAGAGACAGAGAGAGAGACAGAGAGAGAGAAACAGAGAAAGACAGAGAGAGAGAGACAGAGAGAGAGAGACAGAGAGAGAGAGACAGAGAGAGAGAGATAGAGAGAGACAGAGAGACAGAGAGAGACAGAGAGAGAGAGACAGAGAGAGAGAGAGAGAGAGAGAGAGAGACAGAGAGCTCTCTGTCCATTGAGCCCCCTAGCTGTCCCCTTCCATTTAGCTTTTTTAAAGATCTTCTCAACCTTGTCCCACTTTAACCCTCCAGACTCCCTGAACATTTACTCCCCATCCCACACTCTGCCTTGCAGATAAACTGGCCTTCTCTCTACTCCTCCTATGAGATGCTCCATTTCCCAGCTCTGTACCATCAGCCTGCCCAAAAAAGAACACCTTATCTTGCACACTAAACCTTCCTCTTTTCTCAACTTTCCTCTGTCTGTCAAGGACATCCCTTCTCCCTGTAATCTGTCCTTGACTCCTCTATCTTACTCGCCCCATATATCCAAGCCTTGCCCAATCTTGTCATTTCTACCTTCTCAATATCCTTCATGTTCATCTCCTTCTCTCCATTCACAGCCACCATCCTGGTTCAGACCTTCATCATCTCTTCCCTGGACTATTACAATAAGCTTTCTGACTGGTCTCTATGCCTCAAGCCTCTCCCCTCTATGCTCCACTCAGTTGCCAAAGTATAGGTTCTGGAAAAAAAATAAAGCACAGGTCTGATATTATCACTCCCCTGCTCAATGAGGTCCAGTGGCTCCCTATTACCTCCATGATCAAATATAGAGTGCTATGGCTAACATTTAAAGCTTTTTATAACCCAGCCCATTCCTACATTTCCAGAATTCTTATTCTTTATTCCTTTCTACAAACTCTACAATCCATCAATACTGGTCTTTCTGTTGGTGTCTTTTCAGTTGTGTCTGACTGACTTGGGATTTTCTAGGCAAACATACTAGAATGATTTGACATTTCCTTCTCCAGTTCATTTTCCAGATGAGGAAACGGAGGCAAACAGTGTCAAATGACTAGCCCAGGGTCATTCAGCTAGTAAATATCTGAGGTTAGATTTGAACTCAGGAAGACGAGTCTTCCTGACTCCAGGCCCAGTTCTCTATCCACTGTGGCATCTAGCTGCCCCCTGAATACTGGTCTTGCTGTACCTCAAATATGCCATTTCTCTGTGTATTTGCACTGGCTGTCCCCCATGCCTGCAATGTACATCCCCACCTCACCTCAACCTCAGAATCCCCCTCTGCCTACAAGTCTCCTTGCCTTCCATGGGAACCCTTTCCTAATCCTCTGGGCTGCTAATGCCCTCCCTGCCTCTCCTGCCTCATCCTTGCCCTACTGTGTATTTATGTGTCTGTCTCCTCTTTATCCATTGTTTTCTGGCCCCCTTGGAACATAATGCAGTCCTGGGAGATGTTTTTCATTCATAGTTTCATTCTCAGCTCCTAGAACAATGCCTAGAACACAAGGGGCACTTAATAAATGCTGGCTGATTCGATTTGATTGATTGAGCTACATGGCTTTCAGCTCTAGGAAGCCCGGATCTCTCCAGCCAAACTCAGCTTCATCCCACTCCTTCCAGCCCTCCTCTCCGAAAGGCAGTGCAACCCTCCAGGCGGAGCTCCAGGGGCTGTCGCCATGATGCAATCCGCCCAGTGTGAGAGTGCAGTAATTAATTCCCCCAAATTCCTCTCCTTGTTTAGTTTTATTTGAAGACACAGAGGGAAGGGGAACTTAAGCCACCGCAGATAATAACAGCTCTAGAACAAATATTTTCGGCCCCCACAATGGGATACAATTAGCGCCAGTCATGTTGAGTGAACACATTTTAATCTGTTCAGCCTTGTCAAAACAAACAGACCAGCGATGGGAAGCAGCGGTCCCCCCTGGGAACGGTGGAGGAGAAAGCTTCTAGCCCAGCACTCCGTGGGCAAGGCAGCCCTCTCTGGGTATTTATCAAGAGCCGGCAGGGTGAAAAAAAGGCAGAGACCACTGGTTGCTGCTTTTGAAAATTTCAGGCAAGCCTCCCCCGAGAGGAGGGGGCTGGAGAGCTTCTGAACTCCAGATCCAACATGCTTCCCACTCCGCCCCACAGCCCTGTACTTCATCTGACCTCCTTCTCGGCTTGGGTTTGGGATTGTCCCATGTGCCCTAGAGAGAGTTCAAGTATGTTCCCCCTTCCGGGGCCCCTCATTGTGCTTCTGCCAGAGCCCAACTAGAGGGGCTGAAGGATGAAATTCAGAGAGTCCCCGGTGGGAGAAGATGAAGAACAGCTAGGATGGATGAGCCTTCATGGACACACAAAGGCCTTTTATATAACTTATTAAAGTAAACCATAGAGCAGCTAGGTGGCACAGTGCATAGAACATTGGGCCTGGAATCGGGAAGACCGGAATTCAGTTTTCTTGGGCTTTAATTTTTTAATTATTATTTAATTATTTATTGCCAATTACTTGTAATAAATTTCCATACAGATTTTCCCAAGTTATATAATCAATCCTCCTTCCCTTTCCCTTCCCCCTCCTGATGCTGGCAGACAACTCAATCTTGGTTATACGTGCATTATCATGTATAACACATTTCTATATTGTTCATTACTGTAAGGGAGTCTGAATTCAAATCTCGACTCAGATACTTGCTAGTTGTGTGTCTCTGGTCAAGTCATTGAACCCCGTTTGCCTCAGTTTCCCCATCTGTAAAATGAGCTGAAGGGCATGACAAAAAACCCTCCATTGCCTTGGCCAAGAAAAACCCAAATGGGGTCATGACGAGTCAAGCATGGCTGAACAACAACAAAAGCTAAAAACTGCCACGGATCTAGAGCTCACCTAGTTAAAAGATCACAGGATTTAGAGGATTTAGAGCTGAAAGTTATCCAGTCCCACCGTCCAAATCTCGAAGCTACAGATGAGGAAACACAAGGTCTAGTCACTGAGCTCAGCAGACTCGGTGAGTGAGTGCCAGAGGTGGCAGGAGAAGCCAAGGTTCTGGCCCAGCCCCCTTATTTTGAAGATGAGAAAACTGAACCCAAAGAGGGAGATAAACGTCCTCCAGATCAGACAGCAAGTTAACAAAGGACCAAAACCAGAAGCCCGGTTTCCTGCCTCCTGGTTCAGTGCACTGGTGAACAGGAGAATGGCTGGATTACTGAGGAGGCTATAAGGAAGGGTCAGATCCTCCCCAGTCTTTGGGTTTATCATTTTAAATTCACAGGCAGTTTATAAACTGGAAAAGGCTAAGGAAATGCTTGCCCAGAAGACAAACCAAAAAGTGATTTCTGTTAGAATCTGGAGGAAATTACAGGAGAAAGAGACATGATAACCAGAGAAACAAGGACCTGGCTTTAGATTTTGGAACTGCTCACCAGGAGGAGAAAAAGAAAGGGTGTAGGGCACAATCCTGGGGGTGGGCTATGAGCTGGCTCACAGAAACAGCTTTAATACATAAAGCCCATATACATAAGGGTCCCTACACCTGCAGACCTATCACTAGGGTAAGGAAGCTGAGCTTTAATCCTAGGCACTAAAATGTGAAAGGCATTCCTTTGTTGGGCAGAAAGAACTAAGCATAGCATCTCATTGACAAGAATAATCTGTTAAAATAGGAAGGTACCTGGTGGTGTGCCCACCTGCCCTGAATGCTGCTGAGCTGCTGCTGCTCCTCTCTCTAACCTGGCCCCCTCTGGCTCTGCTTCCCCAGAAAGTGGGCCTCCAAAGCCTATCCCCAAGGTCTCCTTCCCTTGCCAGTACCCCAACACATTTTAGAATGCTTGTCCCAAGTAGCAGAATTGTTAGCTAACTCCATCCTCCTCTGTTTGAGGTTCCTTCAAACAAGGCTCCATTGATAAGTCATGTCTGGTGAAAAGCCACTCATGTCTATCTCCCGCTAGCCAAGAAGTGCCCAACGGGCCTCCGACCTATTCTGCATAGCCTTTAATCAAAAAGCATCTTGGGAAATTCAAGGGAAGAAGGAATAGAAATACACTCCATTATTCCCCTATTATATACCACATAGAATCAACAAAACCCAGGACAGAATCCTATTAGAGAGGCCAAAGTATCTCCACTGGACTCCACGCCCCACCAAAGAAAAACAAATTCACCCAAAAAACGCATTCCCATTTTAAGGCGGAACGGAAAGAAACCATGCACAGAGGTCTGTGTGGTCCCGATGCGTCTACTCCAAGCTGTTTGTTATTCTAGCTGGATTACCTCTTCTCTCTTCTGTTTTGTCAGGAAAGGAAAGGGGAGAAAATAAAGCAAAACTAAGTCTTGCTTGGTCCTTCACAGAAGCAGGGCTTGGGTCATCTCAACATACTTGATTATAGATCATCAACAGGTCTTGGGAGAAAGATTCCCTCGAGCATGTACCAGGTCGGAGAGATGAGGCTTCAGACTCTCCATTATAGAATGTGAGCCCTCTAAAGGACCTCAGACAGGAGGGATCCCAACCTTTCATTCCACTAAAGTAACCCGCTCTACAGCATCTCCTGCCAGGCTGCGCAGCCCCTTCCCAGGAAGAGAAAGCTCACCACTTTTCAAGGCAGTCCACCCATACTCATGGAAAGCTCCAATTATTGGGAAGTTCCTCCTTACACTGCACAGAAATCTGCCTCCTTGTAATTTTCCATCCACTGGTTCTGGGTACTCAAGAGTCAAAGATTCAGTCCATTCCAACAGGCCCTCAGATACCTGAAGGTCATTATCCTGCCTCGCCCTCCCCCAATATCTCCATCACATATTTTCGTGCAAGCTAGACAAACTTTCCCTCCATTTATCCTCATCTAACATGATTTCAAATATCTTCAACTTCCTGTTCATCCTACTCTGGGCCTGCACAAGTTTTTTGGTGCCACGGACCCTTTTGGGAAAGCCTATAGATCTTTTTTCAGAATAATGTTTTTAAATTAAAAAATAAAATATATACGATTTCAAAGCTAACCCTTTGAGATAGTTATCAAAACGTGTTTTTAAACAAAAAGATCATAGACATTAGATTAAGATTCCTTGCTTTAGGTCATTATTGTATCATTCCTTCAACAAACCAGAGGAGGTAGCAGACTTAGAGAATTACTGTATTTGGAGTTAGAAGACCTGGGTTTGAACACAGACCTCACTGAGTGATCTGAGAGCAAGGCATTTCTCTCCAAGTCTCAAAGACCTCATTTTTGAGAAGAAGAAGAAGAAGATGGACCAAATCTGAAGTGTCACTCAGCCTGCCGGGCCTACGACATTCCCAAGGTGGAGTTCAAATCAAATTAAGATGTCATTGGGAAATATTTAATGAAATTGGGAAAAATACAAATAGAACATAGATAATGTTAATCTGTGGCTTCCTAAGTCAATGCAGCCAGTAGGGATCCTTATGTGTAGTTTAAGAGGCCTACATTTCTATGTGCTTTGGACGTCACTGGACAAGATGACCCCAAAGGTCCCTTTTCAGCTCTAACTTCCATAGTCCTGCATTTCCCTGTTTTCTTAAATTCTTGTAGTGGGGTCTAGGCATTAAAATAGGGGCAATGCAATATGAGAGGTCTTTTTAGCAACAAGAAGATCCGACTCGTACCATTCTGTCTTGGACACAGACATTCAGCTTGTTCTGTTCACAACCCAATCTTTGGATCAGCCTTTTTAAGTCTCTCTACAATTGTCCACACAGGCTCACTCTGAAGAATCCAACTATGCGTCATTCAGCTCTCATTTTGATGGTTAAAAATTCATTAATGGGAGCAGATTGGTATTATATTGCTGCCTTAATTAAAGAGGGCTGCGGAACGGCATTTTAAATAGCAATGTCATTTTCTAATTGACACAGCTCCATTATAAAGAAAAATACTTAAACTGAACCTGAAACCAAGCTGCTTTTCTCCCTGTAGCAGGGACCGTTTCAGTTTAAATTTTTAATCTGCTAATGAAATATTCACGGGTGAAGAGAGGGATTGCCTTTCCCAAGGTGCATGATTCCTTCCTCCTGCCTGGAGTCTCTGAACCAGAAAAGGTCTCATGATAATGGCCTGGCCCACTCAGAACTGTTTGCCCCCAAATGCCCTTTGCTACTAGAGGAAATTGGGGCTGTTCTTCTAAATCTTCCTCCTGCCCTTCCTGGAGAAGCCAGGTAAACTCTCTATCCAAAAACTTTTTCCCATAGTCTATTATTCCTCTTGCCAAATAAATATCTATCCTATAAATCCTCTGCTCCTCCCTAATACCACATAATCACACAATGATATATCTGGAAGGGACTTTAAAGAGATCATCCCATCCAATCCTCTCCCCATTTTACAGATGAGTAAACTGAGGCTCAGAGAGGGGAAAGTAACTTCCCAAGATTACACATCTGACTAGCAGAAATATTAGAGCTAAAATCCTACTTTCTAGTTAAGAAAATTTTCTCCTATTAACAATAACAACAACAAGAAGAATTAGCATTTATATGGCGCTTTAAGATTTACAAAGCACTATATATGTAATCTCCTCCTAAGCCAAGGTTTCCTAATCTGGGGATTCTGAATTGACTTTAGGAAGTCTATAATAACTTTGGAATTTTTCATGTTCTGGTAAGCGCATTCCAATAAAATTGGTTTTCTTTGTTCTCCTATATATTTTATTTTAAATCTTTAAAAATATTATTCTAAGAAAGAATTCACAGCCTTCACCAGAGGTCCAGGACTCAACTAAGGCCAAGAACTTGCTCTATTCTATGGTATATGTGCTGGTACTTACACAGGCACACAAATTATAAAGCCAGAGTTGGCCTCGAACCTGAATGCTCAGATGCTGCAATATTGAGTCCAAAAAGGGCCAGGCATTATGGAAATCTTAATTTTTAGGGATCCTAAGTAAAACTTTCCCCAAAGGATCTGCTTTGTGTTCGCTCACTATAAGGGACATCTCCAACCCTTACACATGATGCAAGCTAATTTGGGTGGCAGCTGGATTCACCAAGGAAGGCAGACACAAGGACCTTTCTCTTCCTGGCTCTGACTGCCCCAACTAAACCTTCAGGTGCTGAGTGAATGGTCCTCTCACCTAGACCAAAGCAGATGTCAGGGACTGCAGGCTGGGTGCAAATGCAGCTGGTCTTGGGGCCACAGTAGGGCTCTGAGAAAGCCTCCAGGGAGAAGCTGCACCTCGAGAAGGTATAACTAATCAGTTCAATTTACAATCTAAACAAATCAGTGTGATGCAATGGAAAATGTGACAGGTACGGGGGAAGAGACAGCCCAGTGGTACTTAGACGGTCAGAGGAGGGGAAGATCCCTTTCAGCTGGGGTGATCTGGAAGGACTTCTTGAAGAAGGCAGCTCCAAAGTTGGGTCTTGAAGGCAAATGATGCTTTCTGGATAGAGATTAGGAGAAAGTGAATTCCCAGGAGGACAATGTCTCCCATCCACAGAAGAAGAGTAAACCAGTCAGACAGGAGGAATCGCTAGCATTCAGTTTGGCTAGAATGTAGAGGGGGTGAAATACAGGTATCCCTTCCAAATCATGCCTTTCTCCATCGCCATTTCGATATTTCACAGGTTAACATAAAAAAATTAAAAGAGAATGGGGGAGGGGGAAGGTTTGCAGGAGCCACAGACAATACACAAAGGCCAGCAGATGGCACAGAAAAAGTTTAGAAACTTAGAAATGCATTAAATACATATAGTATTGTATAATATCAATATATTTTCTTTTTAGTATCATGTAAATATATATATACAATTTCTTTTTTAAGTTAAAATAGTTAAAGTTAAAGTTTGCAAAAACTTGCAAAAAAAAAAAGCCAGAAAATTTTATGTGAATTTTCCAGATCACAGGGTCACCACAATCCTAACCTCCCCCACCACGTGGAAGGGATGCTTTGTACCATGTATCCAGCTTAAAGGTAGATTGAAGACAGAACACAGAAGGCCTTCCTTACATGCCAGGATAAGAATATTTATTCAAAAGTCAACAGAGCAAATAAAGGCTTCTGAGTAGGAGAAGGACACAGTCAAATTTGTGCATTGGGAAAATTAATATCACAAATGTGTGAAAGATGGACCAGAGAAGAGAGAGACTAGAAGCAACGGTTGCTGAGAGGTCTTTGGGTCAATAATGTGGTGTCATGGAAAGGCTCAATGATCTAATATCCTAAATGAAGAATCAGCTCCATCTGGTGAATTCATGAAGATATTCTTTGAGAGGATTCTCAGAGCATTTTCAAGTTTTCATGGCTCCTAAGCCACTATCTTGGCTCCTCCCTTCATGAAGATATTCTTAAGAATGATAGGACAGGGGATAGTTAGATGGTTCTATCTGGCCTCGGACACTTCCTAGCTATGTGACCCTGGGCAAGTCACTTAACCCCCCATTCCCTATCCCTTACCTCTCTCTTCTGTCTTGGAACCAATACACAATATTGATTCTAATACAGAAGGGTTTAAAAAAAAATGAATGGGAGGACACAGAAGAAAGACACACTTTTTATTCTGAAAAGTGACCTTTCCTTTTGTTATACTAAACTGAGAGCTTTCCAAAAAAAATCCTAGGAAGCAATAAAGAGGATGGAGCAAAAGTGAAAAGAAGAAGGAGAAGGATGCAGCTTGCTTTATAACTAAATTTAACAATACTCTCAGGGACCAAACAATGGCAAAGCAGAGGTAGGCTCAGCCTGGCATCTGGGGAGATGTATGAACAAACACCCGTGTTCCTTTCAGACATCTACTGAAAGGTCTGCGGAGAGAGAAAGGAGTGAGGTGTGACAAAGGAAGAGGGAGGAAAGGAAAGAGGCAAGAAGGGATGTTAACACCTGTCTCTGCTTATCTGTCAAAAGGCCCTGCTCTCCCATCTTATTCACAACTCTGCCCTTTCACAAGCAATGAGAATTCCTCAAATGAAAAATGGCACTGGGCCTTGGGGTCTTTTCTGGTTTGGGGGAATGGCTTGGGAAACAGAGGTTTTTTTTTTTTTTTTTCCCCCAGTGGGCAGAATCAAATCAAAATAAGAGAAATCCATCTGTGCCACCACATGTAAGAGCGCTCTTGCCATTTTTTTGCTCCAGGACTATGATCTGGTCATCATGGCTTTGAAGCCTTTCCAGCTACCTAATCAGGGAGGCATTCCAGGAAGACACCATGGAGGAGGAAATTGGAAAGCAAGGGGGAGCAGTGGATACCAGGTTCAATGTACAGGGCTTCCTACTCAGCAGGTGACCTTTCATTTCGCTGGCCAGATGTAATTTGTGAATGAGGAAGAGAAAACAAGGAATAAACGAGCTGGAGCAATTATTGTCCCTCACTTGTGATATGATTCCAGTTCTACCCCAAGAAATGCCTTTGGAGCTGGAAGTAAATACTCAGGGCTCCTTGAGATAGGAGCGTAGAACCAGACTATGAGATACCTCAACTAGCAATAAAATTGGGGAGGGGGGTGTTTGCAACATTGAGACAGAGAGATGATCAAATCAGTTCCACAGCATTCGAAGACACATCCACAAGGCCTTGGTGAAATGCTTTGCCTCTGATTCTCTTTTCTCCATCATTGCCCCTTCCCAACTCTACCACTCGCCCCCCACCATTTGCAACCCTGGGCTCTCCAAGCTAGTGTTCTTATTTTTACATCCTGCCGTGAGAGCCTGAAATTGTCCAGCTGGCCAGCCAAGGATCTAGGACAGGCTGTTTAATCAGACTGAGCAATTCGGCTGTAATTTCTTCTGATAAAGTATTACAGATGCTGTGTTTCTAGCCATCTGGCAGGGTCTGCGTTTCCTGCTTCCCGAACAGCCCACATTCTCATGGGGAGAAGAGCAGATCGAAAATTAATGGCAGGGTGGGGAGGGTGGAGTGAGGACAGAGAGAGAACATGGCGAACAGACCAGGATGCCAAGCCATTTGCCAATGACACTGGCATGTATCTGCACCGGAGAAACTCTGGCTCCAGACCTGAAAGAGGATAAGGGTATAAAAAAGGAAGGAGAGCTGTCAGGTAATTGGGAAACAGAAAGACATGATCTCTTAATAAATGATCCCTCTCCTCGATTTGGACAGTCCAGGTCCAATCAAGATAGAGCTACAACCAATTTTCCTAGGTCCTCTCTGCCTAGCCTAAGTATAAAAATCTTAGAAGCAGAGGCTTTACAACCAGAAAGGTCTTTAAAGACAGCAATGATGGACCTCTTCCTTTTATAGACTGAGATAGGAAAATCCAGAGAGGTCTATTGACTTGTCAAATGTCCCACAAGTAGCCATCTGCAGAGACGTGATTTGAACACAGATCTGACTAGAAATCAGTGACTTTTCTACTGTATCCAACTGTCTCCTATATCAAGCCTTCTCCAACTATTTCACCTTGCAATTATCTCTTCCCTTCCCAAAGAATGTTAAATTTGAGTCCCGTACAAGATCACAGACTATCTTTGTAACCCAGACTAAGTTTCAGATTCCCTAAAAAGTTCCTAGAAGGCAAAAATTCAATTTTTAATTCATTCTTCCAGCTCTCTCTCTCAGTATTTAATAAAATTCTAAGAATAGCACACTTGGAACACCAATAACTCATTTCTATGGTGTTTTGAGGGTTGTAAAGTATTTCAAGTTAAAATAAGCCTGTAAGGTAAATAATTTAAATCTTGATCTTCCTAATTTACAGAGATCATAGGATCATAAGTTTAAAGCTGGAAATCAAATGACAAACCATCTGAGGACACTAAAGCTCAATGTAGTAGTGGTTTGACCATTGTCGCAGAATTGTCAAATCTCAGAGTTGAAAGGGCCTTCAGAATCCCCCTAATCCAACCATACTGGAATAATACTCTTCTATATCATATTTCCAGCAAACGCTCATCCAATTTCTGATTAAAGATGGCCCATTTCACTAATAGCTCTGTTAGAACATTTTTCTGCTTTCAGTCCTAAATTTGGCTTCTTGGAACTTCTAAGATGACAGTATTTTTCTCAGCCACCATATTATGCTTCTGACTTACAGTGAGCTTGCCATCCACTAAACTCCCCAGATCTTTTTCAAACAAATGAGTTTAGACGTATTTCGTCCAAATTATACTTGTAAAGTTGATTTTTAACCCATTTGTAAGACTTTATATCTATCCCTATTAAAAATTCATCTTATTAGATGCAGTCAAACATTACTGAATCTGTCATCGCTCCCAGCTTTATGTGATTTGAAATTTTGATAAGCTAGTCCCTATGCTTACATCCAAGCCATTGATAAAAACAATAAACAGCACAATGACAAAGATGAATCTCTGGGATATTCCACTGAAAATCATCTTCAAAGTAGGCGATGAGGGGAAGAGGGGGAGGAGAGAAAGAGGGAGGGAGGGAAGAAAGAAAGAAAGAAAGAAAGAAAGAAAGAAAGAAAGAAAGAAAGAAAGAAAGAAAGAAAGAAAGAAAGAAAGAAAGAAAGAAAGAAAGAAAGAAAGAAAGAAAGAAAGAAAGAAAGAAGAGAGAGAGAGAGAGAGAGAGAGAGAGAGAGAGAGAGAGAGAGAGAGAGAGGGAGAGGGAGGGAGGGAGGGAGGGAGGGAGGGAGGGAGGGAGGGAGGGAGGAGGGAGGGAGGAGGAAGGAAGGAAGGAAGGAAGGAAGGAAGGAAGGAAGGAAGGAAGGAAGGAAGGAAGGAAGGAAGGAAGGAAGGAAGGAAGGAAGGAAGGAGAGAGAGAATTTGTCAGATGTTTTGCTAAAATCTAATTAAATTATATTTAAAGCATGCCCTTTGTGCCCTTGACCTTCTAGTTCAATGACTCTGCCAAAAAAGCAAATTAATTTAGCTTGACATGACATCTCGTGATGAAGCTACCACTGGCTCTTTGTGATCATTGCTTCCTTTTCTAGATGTTCACTAACCATCCCTTTATTAAAACTTTCTAGAATTTTTCTAGGAATTTTAGTCCAGCCCACAGACCTATATAATCTTCAAAAACTTTTGCCCTTTTTTAAACACAGGATAACATAGCTCTTTGAGAACATGATTTTTTTTGTCTATTTCCAACCCCAATCTTAATGCCTGACACACTGTAGGTACTAATCTATCTCCAAGTTTCACTACCCTAAACTGCTTCAATATTTAATTGGTTCCAAAACTATCTGACCTACTCCAGCTCTAGCTGTTGCCTACTGACTTCTTTCTTCCATCAAGCCCAAATAAAGGTATACACTCCTTCAAAAGCATCACTCTGAAAACAGGCTCATCTTTAGAAGTCATCAAAGATCCTACAGCCTGTCTAAAATTGGTAGCAAAGGAAAAAAAAGCAATGACCCTGTTGCAAGATGGGCATTCATTACGCACCCAAGTACCTATATCAACCTTGAACTCTCTTGATATACCTTAGCCCTATTTTAACTTTGGTTTCCATCCTCTTAATATCTTAATTAATCATCTTAATTAATTAATTAATACATTGTCTCCTTCACCCAAAGGGCTCTCCTCAATTGCCTACCTCATTTGAATTTCCAAATTATTTGACCCCCAGAATATACAGAGGGGTGCTCCATGCTAGAGTTTAAGACATACCTTCCTCCTTCCTTCAGAAGACAATAAACCCAACATTCCTTCTTCCTTTCTGCCCCAGTGACAGAACAACTGGGTCAGAAAAAATAGAGCTGAACTCCCTAGTGGAGTTCCCCAAATGGCTCCAAAAGACAAGCCCATTAATGTGAAATGAACAAGCCCCACTGATGAGTTCTACCCTGAAAAGATAATCCAATTCAGGAAAATGGCACTGACACCTGCCAAAATCAGTGAGCTAGTTAATTCCTAGGGTCAGAGACTGCTATAGCATCACTCCCTTCACTTTCCCTTCATGCCCAGGTTCCCCTAAACCCTGAAGTAACAATCAAAACCAAACTGAAGAGCCAGACTACCAACAATAGTCTGCAAAATGCACAAGGTCAGGAACAGCCAAAGAAATAAGTACAGTCAGTCACAAAAGAAGTCAAGAGGCTTTTTTTTTTTCCCTTTAAGCTTAAAGGCTAATTTTAAGATTCAATTCACCAAACACTTCTTAAGCACTAGTTGGATGAAAAGCACAGCGCTGGGACTGAGAGGCATACAAAGTTTCTCTCATCCAGGGTGTCTGCCTTACTGAGTTTACATTCTAGCTGATTATGTACAGCTCACGTTAAACCTGAATCTAAACTATGCTGACTCAGACTAGCTAAAGAACAAGCCCAGAGTCACACAGTGAGACCCAAAGATAAACAGTCCTTCCCTAGGCTCATGTCCACCCATGCACTCCCCACTTCTTGGAAGTAATTTGATCACTAGTTTGTTCTGAAAGAGGATTCATTCATTGATTCATCTAGTCAAGCAACAAATATTTATTAAGTATCTACTATGTATAAAGCACCAGTGCTAGATACCAGGAATTGCAGACCTACACCAAGTCTCAGGCTAAGGGCCCTACCCTGAAGCTTGGCAACCCAGGAATAGAGATCTCAGCGGCCACCAATGATTTAGCCTCTCTTAGCTAAAAAAAAAAGGGGGGGGGGGTTCAGAAGGTGGAATTTCAACACTTTCCTGAAATAGCAGCCCAACCCCACGTCTGCCTGGGAAACTAACTAAGCAGGCTGAACAAGGAAACACCTTATTGATTCCACAACTGGTTGCCTTCACTTCCTCCCACCTCAGCTCAAAGCAGAACATGGAAACTGGCTTCACACTTCATTTTTGCACCCAATTTCTCTCTCCCTGGCCACCGAGTCATGTCTCCTGCCCAAAGTGCTTCCACCTTCCTCTTTGTGCTGATCCAAATCCAACCCATCCTTGAAATCCTGCCTATTCCAGGAAGCCTTCTCGGACCGCTCCAGCTCATCCCTCTTCCAATGTCCCAAAGCAGTTATTCTCTTGATCGATTGTTTAAACAATTACTATCCCACTGGCTTCATATTATTATTGTCGTGTATGTGTGTGTGTGTGTGTGTGTGTGTGTACACACACACACTCACTGTGTGGGCTACTCATCTTTATATATATATATATTTATTTTGTCTATCTATATCAATAGATAGATAGATAGATAGATAGATAGATAGACAGACAGACAGACAGATGAGTAGCCCACACAGTTAGTCCATCCTATATATATGGATTCCACCAAAATACTAGGTTGAAATCTGGCCTCAGACACTTCCCAGCTGTGTGACCCTGGGCAAGTCACTTAACCCCCCATTGCCTAGCCCTTACTGCTCTTCTGCCTTAGAACCAATACACAGTATTGATTCTAAGATGGAAGGTAAGGGTTAAAAAAATTCTTCTGAGAAGAGGTCTATAGGTATCCCCAGGTTACCAAAGAGGTGAGTCCAAGGCACAAGTTTAAGAACCCCTGGCAGAACTGAACTGAAAAGGCCAGCTTATGATACAGCTATTGTGCCAGGAAATACAGTGTCATTTAGGGCATGCAAATCCAAGCGAGGGTATAAGATGAGAAAAGCAAGATGTTTGGGCTACATATCTTGAAGGTAGGATGGAAGGCAAGGAAGAGAAGAAAGCAATACAAATGTACTTTTCCTGGAAAAATTGGCATTAAAACCTGTATCCTGTAGAATCAATCACCCAACCTCTAACTTCTTCCCATCATCCTCAGAGTACCATGTCTATCCAGAAGCAAAAGTCTAGAGGACCATGAAACAAGTATTCTTGGGTCCATCTGCAACTTTGGCCAGAACTGGTCAATCTGGATACTCATTCTGGAGAAATCTCAAAAACGCCTTCCACCAAATCCCAACCTCAAAGCTGAGGGGGGCCTAACACTTCACTTCTACCTGAAGCACTTTCTCTCTTTGGCAAAAGGACCCTCCACAAACTTCAAAATGCAGGAAGGGGACATGATTTTCCAGGGCCAGGTTTGATATTCTGGGAGTGTGCTGCACCAGCTCCTTCCACTCCCAAACAATCCCTCCAGCCTCTTCACTGAGGTCTTTTCTCAGACCTGGATTCCTATTCAGTATATAGGAAGAGGTTCCCCCCAGGTCCCCATCCCCACCATCTAAAAAGTATAGAAGCAAAGGATGTCAATTCTTCAACTGAGTTCATTCAATCAACCAAAAAACAACCTCAAGTTCTTGCCATGCTAGTGCTAGGGAGTAGATACACACACACACACACACACACACACACACACACACACACACACACACACACACACACACGAGAAATAATCCTTATTCTTAAGGACCTTACATCTTCTAATGGGGAAAGATAAGACACATATTTTAAGGAAAACACAAAGTATAAATGTAAAGACAAAAAATAGGAAGGCAATTTGGGAGGGAAGGCAGTAGCAGCTGAGGCAATCAAGAAAAGCTTCATAAAGAGAAAGTACAGCTTGAAGAGAGACTTGAAAGAAAAGAAATATTCTATGAGGTGGAGGTGAAGGGGGAGTGCATTCCAGGAATGGGGGACAGCCGGTGCAACGGCAATGAGAAGAGAATGTCAGTGAGACTGGACTGGGTGTCAGGAATAAAAGGCAGGTCAATATGGCAGCAAAGGAGAGAAAAGGTAGGACCAGGCTGGAAAGGGCTATAAAAGTTAGACGGAAAAATTTATGTTTTGTCCATCTACATTCACAAGCTAACAAGATTTAGAGCTATAAAGCACCACATCAGTTTACAAAGGAAGGAAACTGAGGCCCAAAGCAGGAAAATACCTTGCCTCAAATCTTACAAGACGCAAGTAGGAGAACTGGGATTCCAACCTAAGCCCTTTAATTTTGGATTCCCTCCTCCACTATTCCCTATTATGAAGGTTTTGCCCTTGGCTCCATCAGATAAGTTAGACAGGGCTCTCTTTGGGGAAGTCACAATAGATGTCATCGTGGCCACCAAAAGATGCCAACAATGTCTCAGGTCCCCCAACTGCCCAGGTCCTGACTTCCCAATCCAGCGTGGATAGAGGAAACTGAGGATTATTTGTTTTATACATTGTTTTGCTTTCTCAGAAGCAAAGTACAGGTCTCTGCTTTAGAGAAGAAACAAAGGCAATACTGGCCACAGAAAGCAGCCAATTAATCTTGGTCAACACCATCCGCCAGGGTGAGTCATCCACCCCAAGTCAATTTACATTTTTATTAAATCACACAGGAAAATTAGAAACATTATTACTTCCCTCCTTTCTTTAACCCATTCTCTCCCTTACTCTCCTTATCACATCCCTCCCCTCCCCCCCAGGAGGAGGGGGCAAAGAAAGGCGTTCTTATTAACCCTTGCTTCACTTTCACCCAAATGTATCCCTCTCCGCCCCCCCCCCCTTACTTTTCTGTCTGTATAAATCATAGGATTTAAAGCTGATGGGCACTCTGGAGATATCTAGTCCAGATTCTGGAGATGTGAGAGCTAAGATCCAGAATGGCTTTCCCCAAGGTCAGCCAGATAGCTAATGCCAGAGAAGAGACTCAAACCCCAGGCCCTCTGACTCCAAACCCAACGTCCTTTATGCCTCGTCACATCCTCCAGGGCCCAGTTTCCACAAGAAAACTACTCAAGTTCCCAATTTTCAGAATTGCTAAGGCATTCCTCTGACCCCTGGTCATTCGCTGCCATCTTTTGCGTGTCCCGTCTCCATGGCGAGACCCCAAGTTTCAAGGGCAGGAGCTCCCAGCGTCCAGCAGAAGGCTGCCTATTCCGGACGCCCGGCGTAAAGGCTGGCTGGCTCGAAGCAAAAAGGCAGAGAAAGGTAAGAAGGAGTCAGCCCAGGCCGGTGCCCAGCACATCAACACGGGCCTGCGCCCCTGAAGAGAAGCCAGGCAGAGCTCTGTTGTACATACAGAGTGCTCTTAGGTATGCACAACATAAACAAACACAGCCGGAGCACGTGTACGTACAAGCACAGACACACAGAGCAGCTTCAGTGGCTGCTCAGGGCTCCGACCATCGGGCCAAGTCCCTGCTTGTGTGGGAAAGCATTCTTTTCCAGCAGCCTGATCTGGCTGTCACAACACATCTGTCAGGTCACCTTTCTAGGCTCCTGACACAATCGGCCCAACCTGACATCCATTTACTTACAAACCTGGCACGTGCACAGAGGTGGCCCCACAGAAGGGAGAGGGAGGGAACCTAAGGACGCATATTCCTTCAAGGTAGAAAACGAGCATCTCTCCAGATGTGTGGAGAGCCCGCAGGACAGATCAACCAAGGAGGAGCAGATCATCTCTGAGGCCTCGCAGAGACCCAGCACTGTGTGTCCTCAAGTCCCTTCGGGCTCCAAATTTCTATGTTCTAAGGTTCCCCCCACCTCAGCCCCTTTCAGCTTTGATGGTTTAAGCCCTTATGTCCCCTTCTTGAGCTAAATGTCCAAGTCCTCTGAAAAAGCCATCAAGGCCCCCTTCTGGGGGGCAGCTGGGTAGCTCAGTGGATGGAGAGCCAGGCCTAGAGACAGGAGGTCCTAGGTTCAAATCTGGCCTCAGACACTTCCCAGCTGGGTGACCCTGGGCAAGTCATTTAACCCCAACTGCCTAGCCCTGACCACTCTTCTGCCTTGGAGCCAATACACAATATTGATTCCAATACGGAAGGTAAGGGTTTAAAAAAAACAAAAACCCAAAAAAAGCCCCCTTCTGGCTCAGCCCCTTTCAGCTTTGATGCCCAAAGGTCCCTTCTACCTCCAACGTTCTGCCTTCTACGCTCCCTTCCAGTTTTGCCCTTGTATGATTCTTCTAGAAAGACTTCCTCTCCACGCCTAAATAAATACTCCGAATAAATACTTACAGAATGATGTACTTAAAGAAAAATGTCAGGCTGCCCTACTTTTACACAAATGGGAAGGTAGATTAAGAGAGCTAGATTAGAATGAAAGGATCACAGATTTAGAGTTGGAAGACAGAAACATATATGCACCCATAGAGAGAAAGAGAGACCTGGATAGAGACAGATAGACAAAATGAATAGGCAAAGACAGTCAATAATCTGATGTGCCTCAGAGTGGAAAAGGCTGGAGATAAAACCCCAGAAAGGGTTTATTAGCATACACGACTTTCCTATTTGATAGTATTAAGGGGGTATTAAGTGAGGCTCTAAGGGAAAGGTATGTCTGAAGTAGTTTATAACTTTTTGAAGTGTTGGATTTAGTGACTACACCCATCCATATAGGCATCATGCTACACAGAAGAAAATATGGGGTTACCCCGGGGATGGTCATCTCTGGCAGGCTAATGTTGAATTAATTTCTCTTTTGGGAAACTGATTGTACTGAACATATATTTCTTCTTTCATTCAGGAAAAAAATTAAGGCAAGGTCACCAAGATCGCTCCTCCCCATTCTGGTTAGCTAGGGCTTTATCTGGCTAGGAAGACCCTAGGTAGTTGGTCTTCAGTAAAAGTTGGGGAGATTTAGATGTTTGGGGTCTCTTGTCAGATTTTAGCCCTGTTCCCTTCATCTCAGGCCTCAAAATTGATTCTGTAATTTCTGACTACTTTTCCTAATAATTTCCACCTCAAGAAATTCCATGTGAATTGGAAAGACCTCCAGGAATTGATGCAGAGTGAAAAGAGCAGAACCAGGAGAACATTGTACACAGAGACGGATACACTGTGGCACAATTGAATGTAATGAACTTCTCTACTAGCAGCAATGCAATGATCCAGGACAATTCTGAGGGACTTGTGAGAAAGAACATCATCCACATCCAGAGGAAGAACTGTGGGAGCAGAAATCCATTAGAAAAATTTATGATCCATCACACAGTTCGAAAGGGATGTGATTAAGGTTTTAATGTTAAAAGATCTCTCTACTGTAAGTATGAATAACATAGAAATATGTTTTGAACAATGATACACGTATAATCCAGTGGAACTGCTTGTCGGTTTTGGGAGGGGGGAGGCGAGAGTGGGGAGGAGGTATTATGAATCATGTAACCAGGGGAAAATATTCTAAATAAGAATTAAAAATAAATAAATAAATGAGGCTTAAAACCTGAAAAAAAATTTCCACCTCAAGAATTTCTATGTGAACTGGAATGACCTCCAGGAATTGATGCAGAGTGAAAGGTATAGAACCAGGAGAACATTGTACCCAGAGAGAGAGATACACTGTGGTACAATTGAATGTAATGGACTTCTCTACTAGTAGCAATGCAATGATCCAGTACCATTCTGAAAGCCTTATGAGAAAGAACACTATTCACATTCAGAGGAAGAACTGTGAGAGTAGAAATGCAAAAGAAAAACAACTGCCTGATCACATGGGTTGATGGGGATGTGATTGGGGCTTTGATGTTTAAAGATCACTATTGTAAATATCAATAACATGGAAATAGGTTTTAAACAATGAATCATGTATAACCCAGTGTAACTGTTTGTCAGCTCTGGGAGGGGGGAAGTGAAAAGGGGTGGAAAAAATCATGAATCATGTAACCATGGAAAAATATTCTGTTTTAATTTTATTTTTATTTAATTTTAAGTTTATTATAAGCCAAATGGTCTCAAAGAGCCTTCCAGCTCTGACATTCAATGTTCAAAGTTTCTTCTAGCTGCAAAATTCTGTATTCTGAAGTCCTATAAAGTTCTATGATTCTATCTATTCCATCTAAAGATCTAGGATTCTACTGGTTAATTTTCTTACAACCAGTTAACTTTCTTCCCCAATACAGTCCCCCAATAAAATTATTCTCACATCTAGGCCTTTGCTATTCCTTTTCTCTGTACTTCCCTCTTCTCATTGCTTAAAAACTCACTTCAAAACTTACTCTTTTTAGGAAAGAAAATAATAATCCCTTATTTCTATGTCCTCACCACTTTCTACCAGAAGTCATTTTGGATCTCCGTGAATGCCAGTGCCTTCCCTCTGTTGATTAGCTCTAATTTATCCTGGATATATATCTAGTTGAAACAAAATTGTTTTCCTGTTGTCTCTCCCAATAAACTATGAACTCCGGAACTAGTTTTTTATCTTTCTCTTTATCCCTAGCCCTTCACACAGTGCCTAGTACGCTTAACAACTATTCATCTACCCTATCAATCAACCAACATTTTATTGACAGACTCACAACCCTGATATGTTCATGCTTTCATCACTGTCAAACTTCATTAATTTGGTTTGGGGTAATATAGTATATGGATAATTATTGCAGAGACTGGTGGATGAATTCTTCCTTTGTGCTATCTATGAAAAAAGGTCACTGGATCATTTCATAATATAAACAAGATGGAAAAGAGAATATTTATCTCCTGGAAATGACAACATCTTTTGAAACACTATTTACATAGAAATAACATAATTGCAATAGAGGCAAAGTCTAGCCCCTGATTTGTTGGTGTTTTCCTATGATAATTATAAATCATTCTTATCTCTTTTTTAAAGCATTTTCTCTACTACTGGAAAGGAATTCATAATTCTATTTCTATTCACTATCTTCACTCCAAAGTAATAAACCTGGGGGCAGCTAGATGGCTCTCCTAGAGGTAGAAAGTCCTGGGTTCAAATATGGTCTCAGACACTTCCTAGCCATATGACCCTGGGCAAGTCACTTAACCCCCACTGCCTAGCCCTTACCACTCTTCTGCATTAGAAGCAATACATAGTATTGATTCTAAAATGGAAGGTAAGGGCTTTATTTTTTTTTAATAAAGAAACAAACCTGAACCCCTTTCAGAATATTCTATAATTTAGACTCACTTCTTCTCCCTCCCCCAGTATTACTACATAAATGTCAGGTAATAATATTATTATCGAAATATAATAATGATTATAATTATGTTGCTGAAGCAGTATGGTATAGTGGATAGAAGATCTGGGTTTGAGTTCCAACCTGAAACAGTAGTTAGATGATAGAGTGGATAGAACATTGGGCCTGAAGAACAGGAAAATCTGAATTCAAATCCAAACTCAGACATTTACAAGCTATGTCACTCTGCAAGTCACTTAACCTTTGAGCCTCCACTTCCTCATCTATAAAATGGAGATAATAACAGTCTCTGCCTCAAAGGGTAGCTATGAGGATCAAATGAGATATTCTATG
The DNA here is from genome assembly GCF_027887165.1 of Monodelphis domestica. NCBI lineage: Eukaryota > Metazoa > Chordata > Mammalia > Didelphimorphia > Didelphidae > Monodelphis > Monodelphis domestica. The sequence continues at coordinate 469,585,983 of NC_077227.1, read as the reverse complement.
TGGAAAATGATTTGTAATGATTGCACATGTAAATTACCATCTACCACTTCAGAGGGATGGGGGTAGAGGGACTCAAGACTCAAAATTCTTTTCTAAATGTTGGGAACTGTTTTTAAGGGACAGCTGGGTGTCTGAATGGACTGCCAGCCAGGCCTGGAGAGAGGGAGGTCCTTGGTTCCAATCTGGCCTCAGACACTTCCTAGCCAGGTGACCCTGGGCAAGTCACTTGACCCCCACTGCCTAGCCCGTACCACTCTTGTGTCTTAGAAGCAATACACAGTACTGATTCCAGGACAGAAGGTGAGGGTTTAAAAAAAATTAAATGAATAAATAAATGAATAAATGTTGGGAACTGTTTTTACATGTAATTGGAGGAAAAATCAAATAAAAAGAAATGTGTTTAAGTGGTTTGCAAACCTTGGAGCTCTATATAAATATTTACTATTATTATTCTAAACAATTAACTACGTATCCAATTTCTACTTTCTGTCTTCCAGTTGTCTTGCACCAACAACTGGTTTACCTCAACTAAAATGAAGAACCTTATAGAGTAAGAAAGGACATCTAAACCCACCTCCTGAAGGTAGGTGTGATGTCACTGGACATCAGCTGTCAGGTTGGCGTTTTAGTCTTAGCTCCATGGCCTTAGCCAACTTTCAATGTTTTCATATGTGTAATGATGAAATACCATCCCTCTCTGCCTCTGATGGCAAAATGTAAGGAGGAAAGCAACTACTATAGAAACGCCCATAATGTTCATTATTTGTAAGCACAACCTCCAACACACACACACTCACACACACACACACACACACACACACACACACACACACGTGTGCATGTGTGTGTGTGTGTATCTCTGTCTCTCTGTGTGTCTCTCTCTGTCTCTGTCTATCTCTTCCTGCACAACAGTCCTACAAATCCTCATGGTGTGGAGGACAAATCCTGAACAGATCTCTGTTGCTCAACAACTCTCCATAGTGTGTGTGCATCTTTTCTACTAACCATAGCACAAAGGGGTGCTGTTTGGGTTTTATTTAGGGGGAAGACAAAGGCCAAGAGAACGGTTCTTTTTCCTGAACCAGCTTAAGCATCCTTCATGGAGTTGTTATTCTGTGGCTCCAGCATCTCTGAACTCCTGGTTTCCCATCCCGTCTCCCCTTCCCTTGTTTTCCTTGGCAGTGGCTGACCCAGATTTCGTAATGAATGAATCCATGCAGCCTAGTTGAGACTTTAATTATTTTCACATCTCTTCATCATACATTATGCATCTACAATAAAATAAACACCACACCACAATTAATTTAAGTTTCAATTGTTCACTCCAGTCTCTCACTAGCAACTGGGTAGTTGGAGGAGGGGATGGCTTCAGAGGAGGAAGGAAGGGAAGGGGGGGGGGACTCTTTCCCTCTTTCACACTTCAAAACAAGTGAGTGCACAAAGAGTCTGATGCTAAAAGCTAGGCAGTCAATCAACAACCATTTAGAAAGCACTTACTATGTGCCAGGCACTGTGCCAAGCTCTAGGGATAAAAAGAAAGGCCCTCCCCTTGATCACAAAGAGATAATAAAAAGGGGGATGGACCTGTCTATACAAAAGTATTTATAGCAGCTCTTTTTGTGGTGGCCAATTTGGAAATTATAGAGGTGTCCCCACAACTGGAGAATGGCTGAACAAAGTGCGGCGTATGATGGTGATGGAGTCTATTGTACTACAAGAAATGATAATAAACAAAATGATTTCAGAAAAAGCTGGAAAGACCTACATGAACTGATACAGAGAGAAATAAGCAAAACTGGGAGAACACTGTACTCAATAACAGCAATATATTACCTGTGAAAATATGGCTACTCTCAACAATACAATGAGACTTATGACAAGGAATGCTCTCCACCTCCTGAGAAAGAAGTGATGGAGTCGTCTTTCACATCAGTGTATTTAGGGTTTTATTTTGAGGTTTTGGTTATGTTACGAGTTTGCTCTTACAGCAATGACCAATATAGAAGTGTGTTTTGCATGACAATAAAAATTTTTTAAAATTTTAAGATTATAAAAACAAACGAGAGAGGGGAAAGGAAGGGAGGGAGGAAGGAAGGAAGGAAGGAAGGAAGGAAGGAAGGAAGGAAGGAAGGAAGGAAGGAAGGAAGGAAGGAAGGAAGGAAGGAAGGAAGGAAGGAAGGAAGGAAGGAAGGAAGGAAGAGAGGGAGGGAGGGAGGGAGGGAGGGAGGGAGGGAGGGAGGGAGGGAGGGAGGGAGGGAGGGAGGAAGGAAGGAAGGAAGGAAGGAAGGAAGGAAGGAAGGAAGGAAGGAAGGAAGGAAGGAAGGAAGGAAGGAAGGAAGGAAGGAAGAGAGGGAGGGAGGGAGGGAGGGAGGGAGGGAGGGAGGGAGGGAGGAAGGGAGGAAGAAAGGAAGGAAGGAAGGAAGGAAGGAAGGAAGGAAGGAAGGAAGGAAGGAAGGAAGGAAGGAAGGAAGGAAGGAAGGAAGGAAGGAAGGAAAAACCCTCCCCAAAAAAGGTTTCTTTTCTCAAGGAGCCTACAGTCTAATATGGAAGGCAACATTCAAACAACTATTGGGTACCCAAGGGGCTAGTTCATTCTTCAAATGTGGCTAAAAGGACAGAGCAAGAAATCTGGGATCAGAGAGGCCTAGCTTCACATCCTAACCCTATCACTGCTTTAGAAAAATTCATGTACAAACTCAAGATGATAACTCTAGGGCTAAAAGAGAACTGCCAGGAAATAGGAGCGGGTGAGAAATAATTGCCTCATTTAATCCAAATGACTCATTCTACAGTCGAAGAAACAGAGGCCCATGGAAGTTAAGTGTCTTCTTCAAGGTCACCCAAGTAGTTAAGAGACAGGAGCAGAATTTGAATCTAGACTCTCTGATTCCAGAGCCTAATGCCAATTTTTTAATTCAACTTCTATCATAGTATGAATAGCAAAAGAATAGTAAGGGCTTAAGCAATTGGAGTTAACTGACTTGCTCAGGGTCACATAGGTAAGAAGTGTGTGAGGCCGAATTTGAACCCAGATCCTTTTGATTCTAGGCTCTGACCCCTGAGCTACCTAGCTGCTCCTCCCAATGTCCTTTCTGCTGTCTCATAATATCTCTCATGAGATATACAGCCTTGTCCAAGCTTGTCTTGTAAAATAAACCTGGATGGCCTCTCCCCAATCAAGGCTGATTACAACTAACTGGCAATGATTCAAGAAAGGGGGGCGGGGGGATCAGGACCCAGGAATCCCAGCAGAAGCCAAATGCCAGGTCCTGGACCTCTTCATCCTCAAGATGTTTTACAGACCCCCAGGTGCCTGGACATGACAAGAACACAAGATCTGAGTCACCTGCGAACAAAGGGCCTGTCTTCCACCACAAATGCATTACAGCCTGGTTTGCAAAGACATCCTCAAAACCCAGCTGCTGAATGTGGCAGAGAGGTTTGGTTGGGGTGGCTTTCTATAAATTCTTCTGGTTTCCCTCCTGCCCTGTTGCTGAGTCAGGAACTGAGGGAGTCAAGTGTGACATTCTCCAGCTCCCTGAAGTATTATAATATGGAAAACCAAAGTTAATAGTCTGGCCCCAAGGACCAGCTTAAAGTAGTCCGGCATGATGGCTGTGGGCAGAGGGCAGAGGGCAAGAGACAAAGAGGGCAGAGGAGGAGGAAGTGATCACAAAAGTCCCAGAATGCTAGCATTCCAGAACTGGAAGGAACCTTAGAACGTAGAACATTAGAGTAGGGAGAGCTTTTGAACCTAAATTATTTATAACTAAAAGGGACTTTTTTTTCTTTTTTTTTTTGGGAAAACTGAAGCCAAGAGAAGGGAAGGAGTCCTAAGTAGGATTATAGCAAGCCCTGCTCTCCTGACTCCTGGCACCAAGAAAAATAAAGGTTCCCAACTACCTGACAAATTCAAGTCAAATCAACAGGTCTTACACACCTAAATTGTGCAAGGTCTTGTGCTTGGCTGCTGCTGGAAATGCAAACATAAAATCGGACATACTTCTGATCCTCAAGGAGCCTACTATCTAATAGAGGTCAGAAGGCATGAACCCAAATTATTAGAGTAAAATTAGGAGATTATAATTGCAAGGGAGAGATCCCTGCTCCTATCTACATACAAGCTCTGGGCTGGCTGCATCAGCACAAGAGGACATGCAGGGCAGTGACGTGGTCAAGCCTGGAGACAGAAAGTCCTGGGTTCACATCTGAACTCAACACTTCCTAGCTACGTGACCCTGGACCTTTTGTGGCCACAATTCCCTAACCCTTTCCACGCTTCTGCCTTGGAACCAATACTTAGTATGGAGTCTAGGGCAGATGGTAAAGGTTTAAAAAAGAGAAAGATATGACTAGGATTTAGGGTCAGATCGAGAGAGGAAGAGCAAGAGGAAGAAAGGCTGAATAGCCACGCTGTTTCCAAACCCACAGCTTAGAAGGAGCCTATCTGTTACCACTCATAGCCACACATACCTATATAAGATGGATAGAAATCCTGTAATTCAATCATGTTCTACTGTAATAAAAGCCATATTCAGCGCCAATTTCAACTGATAGCGATAGAATTGACTCTAATCAAAGGATTACCTGTGAAGTCTCCCTCTGTCTCTGTCTCTCCCCTCTCTTCCTCTCTCCTCTCTCTTTGTCTCTGTCTAGCTCTGTCTGTCTCTGTCTCTGTCTCTCTCACACACACACATACTCTCTCTGTCTCTCTCTCTCCCTCCATCTCTCTCTGTCACTGTCTCTTTCTCTCCCTCCCTCCATCTCTCTCTGTCTGTCTTTCTCTCTGTCTCTCTCTCTCCCTCCATTTCTCTCTGTCTCTCTCTCTGTCTTTCTGTCTGTCTCTCTCTTTCTCTCTCTCTCTCTCTGTCTCTGTCTGTCTATTTGTCTGTCTGTGTGTGTGTGTGTGTGTGTGTCTCTCTCTCATATCCAGGGAAAGCAGGTGCTCTCAACTTGTCTAAATATTATTGTCCTTTTTCTTTCAAATGAATAGGAAAGGTTATCACAGCCAGTGAAAATAGGTGATTGTTAATTGCTTTTTGATTGGCTGATCTGGAGCATTGTCAGGCTGAGGGGCCTGAGAGTCCTGAAAGGGCAGGTGCTTTTGTTACTATTAGAAGTTATGGTAACAATAACAGCAATCAAAAGGATAATGATGATGTAGGATATTTCCCATATCAACTCGTTACCCCTTCCACAGTGCCCAAGATAAACAAATAGAAAGGGGCATGCTCAAGCCCCTCTTAAGAATGAAAGAAATTGGTTAAAATTTCCAGAAAGTGACAGACTGTCTAGTCCCAATTCCTTTGTGTTATTCATAGGGAGAGGTTCAGAATGAGAAAGAGACATGCTCTGGGTCATTCCAGGAGTCTTCTTGGAAACATGTCAGAACTGGAAAGGCCTTTAGAACACAGAATGTCAGATCTGGAAGGGATCTTAGATCACAGAATGTCAAATCTAGGAAGGATCTTAGATCACAGAATGTCAGATCTGGAAGGGATCTTAGATCACAGAATGTCAGATCTGGAAGGGATCTTAGATCACAGAATGTCAAATCTAGGAAGGATCTTGGAACACAGAATGTCAAATCTGGAAGGGACCTTAGAACACAATGTCAGATCTGGAAGGGATCTTAGATCACAGAATGTCAGATCTGGAAGGGATCTTAGATCACAGAATGTCAAATCTAGGAAGGATCTTGGAACACAGAATGTCAAATCTGGAAGGGACCTTAGAACATAATGTCAGATCTGGAAGGGATCTTAGATCACAGAATGTCAGATCTGGAAGGGATCTTAGATCACAGAATGTCAAATCTAGGAAGGATCTTGGAACACAGAATGTCAAATCTGGAAGGGACCTTAGAACACAATGTCAGATCTGGAAGGGATCTTAGATCACAGAATGTCAGATCTGGAAGGGATCTTAGATCACAGAATGTCAGATCTGGAAGGGATCTTAGATCACAGAATGTCAAATCTAGGAAGGATCTTGGAACACAGAATGTCAAATCTGGAAGGGACCTTAGAACACAATGTCAGATCTGGAAGGGATCTTAGATCACAGAATGTCAGATCTGGAAGGGATCTTAGATCACAGAATGTCAGATCTGGAAGGGATCTTAGATCACAGAATGTCAAATCTAGGAAGGATCTTGGAACACAGAATGTCAAATCTAGGAAGGATCTTGGAACACAGAATGTCAAATCTAGGAAGGATCTTGGAACACAGAATGACAGATCTGGAAGGGACCTTAGAACACAGAATGACAGCTCTGGAAGAGGCTGTAGCATTTAAAATGTGAGAACTAAGAACGTAGAATATCAGTGCTAAAACAGAACCCTCCAAGTCTGAACTAGATAGAGCATTGATCCATAGACACTCTCTACTTCTTGTTATCAGAGCAGATCTCCCGACTCCAGTGCTCTTTCCAGGGGGCCCCCATCATTCTCCCTCAAATTTTGTCTGTCTGACCAGCACTGTCCTACAAAGGGGGCAGGGAAGAAGGGCAGGAGAGAAAACTTCATATTTGTCCTGATTTGTAAATCATGCTGGAGATCCCTGGATCAAAGGCCCTTAAGTAAGTGCTGAGTTTAGTCATTATTTTGCTTTGGCCTCGGTTAATGGGCCATAAACACAAAGGCTGAGGATGGGAGACCCACGGCAAGCACCCTCATGACAGGGGCTGTAGAGCAGAACAGGTCGCAGGCTGAGAACAAAGTTACTGCCGAGCATCCTCAGAGAGTCTTCGGAGGGGCAGGAGCCAAAGATGAAAGGATCCCAAGACTCACACCTTCCTGCACACCGCGGCACCCCCTGCTTCCTACCCTGGCCGCGGGGAACGAGCAGAGGGCCACCGGCACCAGGTGGAAGCACACCAGAGACTCCTCCGCCCCGGCGACCATGCAGGGGAAGTCAGTGGGGTCAGAGCAAAATACAACAGAGACAGCGTGTGCTGTTTATTCAGGTTCATAAATCAGCCCCTTGTCAATGCAGTGGGACTGACTGTCCCCTAAATCATTCGCTGTCCAGACATGTGGATAAACTACCCACAGCTAAGATCACAGCTGGCCCGCTTGCCTTGTTTGGAAGTGGCCCCTCTACCCGGGGGTTTCCTGAACACCGGCTCCCCTCTTCACCAAGCAGCCAGGAAAGGAAGGCTGATGGACGGGCAGGCGGCCTTGGGGATCCCCATACCTGCAGGCGGTGGCCCCGCCTTCCCCAAAGGCTCCTGCTCACTCCTCAAGCAGCACCCACAGGGTAAGGAGGGCAAGATGTGAAGTGGAGAGCTCCCCGTTAGACTTCACTCTAACACAGCCCTGCTCTTTCTGTCTTGTATGGCAGAAGTCTAGAAACAGAATGTCAGAGCAGGGATGAACCTTAGCACCATCCTCTTCCTCCTCTTCCTCATCACTTCTTTCTGCAGCACTTCAAAGCTTGCACAACCTTTTCCTCACAGCTGCTCCATCAAACAGGGCACGAGAAGAGTTACCTTCACCTACAAATGAGGACACTGAGGCTCCGAAGAAGTAAGGTGGATGTTAAGAGTTTTTCAAAGGCAAGGACCTTGGACCACAGAACACAGTATTTCAGAACAGAAAGGGACCCTAAGGATATCTAGTCTTAGGATCAATCAAAAGTCATTGATTTGGGCATCGGACGTCCTGGGTTCAAATATGACCTCAGATGTTTCCTGTGTGACTTTTTTTTTACTGTGTTTTTTACATGTTTACTATGTAACCATGGTAACCCCCGTTGTCTAGCCCTTACCACTCTGCTGTCTTAGAACCAATATATAGTATTGATTCTAAAATAGAAAATAAGGATTTTTTTTAAAAAGTATTTTCAGTGAGCTGTGTGATCTTGAGTAAGTCATTTAACCCCGACTGTCTAGCCCTCACTTAGCTTGGAACCAATACTTACTATCAATGCAGACAGAAGATATGGGTTTTTTTTTTAAGTCATTTATGAAGTGCCTCATATGTGGCCGGCAGAGGATCACAGATTTTAGACCTAAAAGAGACCCAAGAGATGATCTAACATCCAAAAATTCTTAACTCCTAGAGAGATACAACTCTAGCCTAGAATCAAGACCCAAATTCAAATCCAGCCTGAGACACTTAGCGATGTGACCTATAGGCAAGTCACTTAACCTGTCTACCTCAGTTTCTTCAATTGTAAAATGGAGATAATAATAGCACCTATCTCCTAGAGTAATTGTGAGGATCAAATGGGATGATAATCATAAAATGCTTAGCACGGTTCAGGCACAATATGTAAATATTGGCTATTATTAATATTACTATTATCCCACCATGGTTTTTTGAGGACTCAATTCTTTGTAAAAACATTTAGTATAATGCCTAACACATAGTAGGCATCTGGTAAATGATTCCTCCTTTAAAAAAAAAACTTTACCTTCTATCTTAGAATCTTACTAAGTATTGATTCCAAGGCAGAAAAGAAGAAAAAGCAAGGCAACTGAGATTAAGTGACTTGCCCAAGGTCACACAGCTAGGAAGTATCTGACCCAAGGACCTCCTGTCTCCTGCAGATCCACAAACTTGGATGGAGAAAAAAAGTTATCTTTATTTTCACTAACCTATAATTAAAATTTAGCATTTTATTCAATTATGAATTTTTTTTTTTAAGATTCTGAGAAAGGGTCCATACACATCACAGGAGTGTCAAAGGAGGCCATGACAACAAAAAAGATAAAAAAAATCTCCTGTTTTACTCTAACTCCTTTATTATAAAGATGAGGAAACAGATGAGCAAAAGTTATGTACCTTCCCAAGGTGACACAGTCAGTAAAAGAGATAGAAAGAACCCAAACCCAAGCTTCTCCTGGGATCAAACCCCAACCTCTGATGTTCATAACTTATGAAATTTAGGTTAAATCATCTAGTCTTTCTGAGTCTCAGTCTTCTCTGAAAAATGAAGGGTTGGGGCAGCTAGGAGGCTTGGTGGATAGAGACCTGGAAATGGGAGGACCCGAGTTCAGATCTGACCTCAGACACTTCCTAGCAATATGACCCTGACTAAGTCACTTAAATCCATTGCCTAGCCCTTACTGCTTTTCTACCTTAGAATTGATTCTAAGATGGGAGGTAGGGGATATGTGTGTATGTGTGTGTATATGTGTGTATATATATATATATATATATATATATATTTTTTTTTTAGGTCAGATCTGGCCTCTTACCCTTCCTAGCTGTATGACTGAGCAAGTCACTTAACTCTCATTGCCTAGCCCAATGATAAGAAACCTTTTAGAGGTGGAGTGCCAGGCCCTATCCCCTTCCCACCCCCTAGTCTGAGTGCTATGCCTGCCCCTCCCCCACCCAAGACTATGTGCTGTATCCCATCCTCTTACCCCACACAGGGGAGGGAGGAAGCACTCCCATTGGGCTGCTGAGAAGAGGAGCAGGTGAAATGAGGCATGTCCTCAGCAAGTGTAGAGATGGGAAGGGGAATGGCCCAGTGCTCTGCTCCCCTCCAGCTCTGTCACCTGTGCCACCCACCTTCCCCTCTGTGTGCTCTCATTGGCTGCTGGGCAGAGGGACATGTCATCAGGCGAGGGGGAGAGTGGCAGCTATGCCTGAGTCTCTCTGCCTTTCTAGTAAGGAACTGGGGGTGGGGGGGAGTGACCACAGAGAATGCTCTGTGTCCCCTCTTTGGCATCTGTGCCATAGGTTTGCCATTACTGGCCTAGCCCTTGTTGCGCTTCTGCCTTAGAACTGATAACAGTATTGATTCTAAGATGGAAGATATTACCCCCAAAAAAAAATGAAGGGGTGGGACTAGATGACTTTGAGGGCTGTCCAGGTCTAGCTCTAAGCTCTGGTCCCAGGTCCGGTCTCTCTTCTGCAGCCACCCTGCCTCTGGCTTACTTACTGATTCATGCGCATGTATCTCACACACCATCTCCAGCTCTCCGTGGCGATGGGCAATGACTGAGTTCTCAACTTCCCCACAGCACCAGAGCGGGGCCACGCACATCATCAGGTCTCACCCACCAGCCTAATCTTTCACCAAGATGCACCTCTGGCCCCAGCATCTTAAGGTGGACCCAGCTTTGTTCTCAAAATACTTCCCCACGCACGCCTGCCCGCCTCGGGATGCTGCCCTGGAACGGGGCCCAGCTCCAGGGTGGTATTGACTTTGGTCGATTCCTCGCTAGGTGGCCGCCAGCAGGAGCCGGCAGCACAGCCGGCTGCGGTTTAGCCAATTGCTTTCCTGGGCTGGGGGACAGAAGAGGGCATGGGCAATCTTCAGGCCCTTCCTTCTGTTTTCACAGCAGGCCTTAAAATTATCTCATTGGCCAACGACGACGTCCACCAGACGCTTGTCGGCTTTTCTTCCAGGGATGGGCTTCCAGAAGCTTCCCGGCCAGAGCCAGAGCACTCTGCTGGAATTCAGTGTTCTTTTATGAAAGTAGAGAAAGGCTGGTGGGAGCTCAGCCCCCCCCCCCCCCCCCCCCCCCAGCATGTGTATGCCGGATCCCAGAGCCATCACAAAGAGCCCCACTGAAGTCATCCAATGCCAGGCCTGGACCCTCAGCCGGCTCCCGCGGCTCCAAAGGACCCAGGTGGATGCTCCCCCTCCAGACATTCGAGTTACTGTTTGGCTTTCTCGCTGATGTTTATAGTAACCTGGGAAAGCTTTAACTCCTACTTCCCTGCCAACTTTCACATTTTCCTACTCCCTGCCCTACACACTCCGGCTCTGTTATTCTAGGCCTGCTCCAGCTCACTAGAGTTCCCGTTCCCAGCTCTGCACATTAGCTGCTTACTCACAGGCACCAGACGGTGTACCCCGATTTATTTTTGTAGGATTTTGCAGGAGCCCTGGCTCTGCCTCAGTTTGTTTAGGGGTTGAATTTGGGGCCTCCTCAGGATAGCAGAGACCAGAGAGAATTCAATGACCAAAAAAAAGCAGTTTATGAAAAATGAAAAGCAAAGTCAGGTATAGACCAAAAATAAGATTCGGATCATTCTCACTCTCTAAATAGCATAGGGGCAATTCCGGGAGACCACAGGGGAGAAAATGACTTGGCTGGAAACACAAACAGGGACTAGGAGCAGCAAGGTGACACAGTGGAGAAAGTGTCCAGCCTAGAATCAGGAAAACTCATCTTCCTAATTTCAAATCTGGCCTCAGACACTTACTGGCTGTATGACTCTGGGCAAGTCATTTAGCCTTGTTTGCCTCAGTTTCCCCCCGTGAGAGAGGAAGGAAGGAAGGAAGGAAGGAAGGAAGGAAGGAAGGAAGGAAGGAAGGAAGGAAGGAAGGAAGGAAGGAAGGAAGGAAGGAAGGGAGGGAGGGAGGGAGGGAGGGAGGGAGGGAGGGAGGGAGGGAGGGAGGAAGGAAGGAAGGAAGGAAGGAAGGAAGGAAGGAAGGAAGGAAGGAAGGAAGGAAGGAAGGAAGGAAGGAAGGAAGGAAGGAAGGAAGGAAGGAAGGAAGGAAGGAAGGAAGGAAGGAAGGAAGGAAGGAATTAAATAATCTGCCTCAAGTTCTATAGATCATTAGTGACAGAAACAAGACAGGTGCCCTGAGTTTTAATCCTGGCTATAATATTAATTGGCTATGTGACCAGGGACAAGTCATTTTCCCTCCATGGGGGTTAGTTTATGTCTCTAAAACAAGAGTCTTGGCCTTAAAGATTTTTAAGATCCTTTCCAGCTCCGATAATATAAGTTTCTGCATTCCTGAACCCCAGCCTGGGGTTCTTTCCACCACATAATACTACCTCTTTCCTGCCTAAAGCCAATGAGCACAGACTAGGATAATGGAAGATTTGACCAGAACTCTCCTAGGATCCTGACCACCACCTCCAACCTCCACTGCCAAGTAAGAGTCCTCTATCCCATCCTCCCTCCTTCAGAACAGACTAAGCCACGACAGGCTTAGTTTTTTTAATTTAAAAAGCAAATACTATTTCTGGAGATGGGTCACTAAACTCAGTGGCATTCCCCACCCCACCCCACCCCCATACTTCCCTGGGCACTAGAATTCCTCAATGTGTATTTTTAAGCATCTAAGGCATCAAAGATTTACTCTGAGAAAGATGACATACCATATAGTGTGAAAGAATATTGGTTTTTAGAGTCCAAGAAACTGGGTTCAAATCCCAGAACTATCATTTACTCATAATGTAACCCTGAAATCACGTGGGCCTCAGTTTCCTTATCCAGAAAATGGGCAGTTAGACTAGATGACCAGCATGGCCCTTTCCAGCCCTAAATCTACGGTCCTGCTGTTTTTAAATACCCAACATGTCTGATTCCACCAAGTGTTGTTTGTACCGTAACACTGGAATGGTAGAAATATTTTGCCCTATACAGCAGAAAAGCAAAAAAAAACCCACACACACACACAATTCAGAGGCAAAATATCTTCCTGCCTGCTCTGAAGAGGGCCGAGTACAATCCGTAGGCCCCAGATGCATCCAGACTTCCAAAAGTCGCCTAATGTTGCGTGCTTCTCTTCCTCTATCTGGGCTTTCAGAGGAATGGAGTGTCCATGGAATGTCTTGGTGAGCCGTCATTCCCATGGCATTCCCCCTAGGCCTATCAAAATTCCATCCAGAAGCAAGGTCCATCTCACCACTGACCTCCTCTATGAAACATTCCCAGACCAGCCTCAGGCCATCAATCCTCCTCAGGAACTCCTTTGCTACTTCCTTACTGTTTGTGCTACTCATTTGGCTTATATTTTAGGGTTATAAATTTTAGAGTTTGGAAGGGCCCTAAGAGATCATCAAATCCTGTCATTTGGAGAGCGTGCTAGGCCTGGAGGCAGGAAGGCCTGAATTCAAATCTAGCCTCAGCCACTAACAAGCTGTGGGGGACCTTGGGTGAGTCACTTCAACTTTATCTCAGTTTCTCATTTGTAAAAAATGAGGCCCAAGAATAATTGCTCCTACATTCGTGGAATGGTTGGTTGTGAGCCTAAGATGAGATAATATGTGCAAAGTGCTTTAAGCCTTGAAGCACTCTAGAAATGCGAGGTATTATTTCCTAAATGACTTTCCCCAGGAGAAGTGCTGGGATTTGAACTCGGGATTTCTGGCATCCAATGGAGATCTCTTCTTAGTGTATCAGTATGTATGGCCTGACATTAAAGCCTGCCAGGCCAGCCCTTTCCTCACAATCTCACTGTGTTTATAGTCCTCACCCTGTTATAGATTAGAAAACTGAGGCCTTGTCCACAGTCCCAGGCCTTCCACCAGCAAGGCCAGCCTTCTTCCATCGCGCCAACATTTCTTCCAAGTGTAAGCCCCTCAAGGACAGGAATACATGCTTTTCTGCCCTTCTCACAGAGCAAAGGAAAGGGAGGCCCTTCTTATCTGTCATTCAGTGATTCATTTGTGTCTGACTCCTCCTGAACCCGTGGCCCACATCACACCCATACTTTCCAGGATATTTCCTAGACAAAGATACCTGAGCAGTTTGCCGTTTTCTTCTCCAATGGAGGCAGAGGTAAGTGACTTGTCCACAGTCACACAGCTAGTAAACATCTGAGGCTGGACTTGAATTCTGGTCTTCCTGACTCCAGGCCCAGAGCTCCATCCAGGGAGCCACCTTGCTGCCTCCAGCTGTCAATGAGCTGATCGTTGGTCCTGAGGTCCCAACAGACCTGGTCAGTAGCTTGGGATAGAAACTAGACATAAGCATGTATCTGGCTCTAGACGGCTACCCTAGCTATTTAGCCTTAAAATACACATCTCTGAACTTGTGTGGAAATTTGATATTAAAATCATTTTTTAAAATACACGTCTCTGGTTCAGCAGAGGAAAAAGGGTGAAAAGATCTTGAAATACGAATACTGAATCAAGGTCAATAGGAATCAAGAGTTTGAATCGGCAGCCAGGAGGGCTGGAGGGAGAAGCCTTTATAGACTGTTGGAAGGGCTGCAGAGCCCTTTACAAATATTATTTCCCTGGAGCCTGTGGGCAGGTGCCCTCGTGATCTCCACTTTCTGCATAGCTGTTGCCATGTTGTCTCCCCACTAGACCATGAGCTCTCTACAGGCAAGGACCGTCTTCTGCCTTTCTCGGAGTCCCCAGGGATTAGCACCGTGCCTGGCACAAAGTGGATGCTTAATCAATGCCTGTTGACTGACAGAGTTGAAATACTATTTCTACCCGGATCTATCTTTATAAAGCTTATTAGAAAGGGTAGACAATCAGTTTAAATCTCATCATTCCTCTAAGTAAGCTGCAAGTCTCTTCCTCCTTCCTTCACCTGCCACTTCTCCCTTCTTCGTTCTCTTCTGGCTTCTCCCTCCCCCTCAAGCCCAAAGCCTTGGCTTGTATTGACGTAACTGGGTTATGGCAGGAATGTTTGATGGGCAGGTCAAGCTACTCAGGAGGGGGAGGGGATGAACTTCCTTGTCACATGACTGATGGGCGGCCCACCTTGGTGAGACCAAAGGGAGAGGGCTGGATTCAGTTCTTGAAGCTTCTTCTTAGGAAGGTCATTCATAGCCAGAAGAGGCTGCCCAAGAAGGCAAGCCAGGTTCATGTCTTATTAGGATCAATTGAAGAAATGAGGGCTCCTTAGTCTAGAGAAGGGAAGGCTTGGGGAAGGTGGGGAGGGGGAGCCATAACAACTGTTCTCAAGTATCTACAGCTAAATGGCCCCATGAATAGACTATATATATTATATACATATAATATATAATATATATATATTAGGGCCTAGAGTCAGGAAGATCTGAGATCAAATACAGCCTCAGATTCTTATTAGTAATGTGACCCCTGGGCAAATCACTTAGCCCTGTTTGCCTCAGTTTCCTCATCCGTAAAAGAAGAAAATGGCAAACCATTCCAGGACCTTGGCCAAGAAAAGCCCAAAATGGGGTCATGAGGAGTTGGAAACAATTAAACAAGAAAAACAAGAAACATGAGGAAGAACCGTGTTCCTGGGAGAACAGAACTAAGGGCAGAGACAAATTTAAACTGAAACAAACAAACAAATCCTGACTGGTCAAGCTGTCCGTGTGTGGAAGGAGCAGTCTGGGGAGGCAGAGAGTGGGCTCTCCCTCCCTCCACACAGGCTCCCCAAGCCAAGTCAAAGCAGGGAGCCTCGTCCTTGAGGATTCTTCCACCCAGCCCAGCAGTACACACTGGTGTGATGGGAAGAGGCCAGAAATCCTTTAGAGAATTTCTACTGGGGAAAATCACCTGGGTGATGCGAGTATAGAATATCTGCAAAGCGCCTGCCTAGATAGGCCTTGGAATCTATGGTCCCCTCCAACACTTTTTCACCTGTGATAGAAGCCGGCGTACGCAGCTTCTCCCTCCTCTTTCCATCCGATCCCCCTCTTCTTTGAATGAATGATGACTAAATGATTGGATGAATAAACAATCATTTCTTAAATGCCTGGCATGGATTGACCAGGAGCTGAGGAAAGAAACAATGTCGACCCACAAGGATCTTACAATCTACTGAGAGGTGGGAGGAGGGGACGACGAAGGACACATAATAGCCTGCATGGAAATAAAGAAAATACAAAAAAATCCAAGGTCTGTGGGGAGGGAAGGTCACTAGCAGTTGAAGGGCTCCAGAAAGGCTCTCCAAAGGAAGAGAGGGATTTTGTGAAATGGAGGTGAGGAGGGAAGACATTTCTTTCCCCTGTCACTCATCTGCAAACCCACATGTATTTTTTTTAAACTCTTACCTTCCATTTTAGAATTAATACCATGTTTTGGTTCCAAGGCAGAAGAGCAGTAAGGGCTAGGCAGCTGGGGTTAAATGACTTGTCCAGGGTCACATTACTAGGATGTGTCTGAGGCCACATTTGAATCCAAGACCCCCATCTCTAGGCCTGGCTCTCAATCCATTGAGCCACTCAGCTATCCCTAAGGTGTATTTATTTTTAAGACTGTAGCAATCTTTGTGTGGGTTTTTCAGAGTCTAACTCAAAGAGAAAGAGGAAGCAAAAGCGATTATAAATTCTAATAATCTTACATAATTAATACACTGATTTTAGCTTTTCAAATCACTGCATTACTCGTTATTACTCTGGAGTCACAGGGTGCTATTTTGAGGTTAATCTTAGGGTAGATATTGTGACCTTCATGTGATAAATGAGGAAACCGAGGCACAGAGCAAGTGAATGGATACAGCAGTAGGATCCAGGGCTCTTGCACACCCCTAGGCTTGCTGTGTAATGAATTTATGCATCATAAACCAAAAAGAACAAAAATTTCCATTTTCAAAACCTAAGAGACCTTCTCAAAGCACATTTCTAATTGGAGGAGGCTATGACTGGCCACTAGCGCTTCCCTCCATTCCACCCATCCTCTTCCCACTCCCACAGTCCCTCTCTGCCAACGCTGCTTTCCCTGAGGGAATACGCAAGGAAGGAGAGATCCTACCCACTTGGCTGCAACCTGGCAGAGGCTGCAGGTTGGCAGGTACTGGGCTCCTCCTGCCAGGAGCTGAGCAATTGTCAGCTGCCTGGGGCACCAGGGCAGGCCTGGTGGCAAGAAGGTTGTACTCCAGGCTCACAGGGGTGAGAAAGGCACCAGCTGGGATGGGAGCTCACATTCCCTTCCCTGGTGACTGCTACAGAGCCCTGTAATAACTTCCTAATAACCCCCTGTGCTTATCTACTCTCCTCTCTTCCAAAGTTCAAAATGCACAACTCACATGACTTTCACCAGCCATACGACAGGGGAAAGGAGCCATGCAATAAAGTCTAGAACCACAGAACTCAGAGTCCTGAAGCTGGAAGGGGTCTTGGAGACCACCCAGTCCAATGCTCTCATTTAACAGAGAAGGAAACTAAGATCCACAGAGGTTAACATGGCAAAAGAGAACAGGGAACATCACAAGAGGGAAGGAACTTGAAAACATAAAAGGTTTATGAACTTTTAGATCTTAGAAAATAAAAGGACAGAAAATACAACAGAATGTCAGAACTAGAAGGAACCTTAAAATGGTCTAGTCCACACTCCTTTGCACTGTACAACTTAATAAAACTGAGGCCTAGAAAGGAAGAAAATGGCTTGCAGCTGGAGTGGTTGGGCTTAGGTCTCTTCAGCCCGAGGCTCCTTCTATTACCCTTTGCCATCTTTAAGTGTCAGAGGGCCCACTGCCTGAGCTGCCCTTGGGGTGCACTGAAATCATTTCAGGGGTCCTCTTCCCCAACCTTGTCCCAAGAAAAGCTCAAGGACATGTGCCCACAGGAGCAGCAGTCAGCCAAGAGGCAGGAGGAGAGATGGATAAATCCAGAGAAGCCATACACACAGTCAACAGAGAAGTAGGAATAAGAAATAATAATTTTTTAAATGGCTCCTTTGTTTTCACCATCACACAAAACACCCAATCTCAAGGGCCCAGAAAAAAAAAAAAAGAGCTTATTTTCACAGGGTCCTTCCTAGCTGGGGAAAGCAGAGGACTATCATTCCCCCACTTTTCTCTCTCCACTGGGTCCCACCATTTATTTTTATTATCTCATTTAATAACATAGCCTCTCCCTCCTCTCTCACCCAACCTACCCAAGTCCAGTCCTGGTGAAGATGGACCTGACCTGTGAGAAGCAAGGGATGATGCCAAATGGGATGAGACTGCCTCCAAGAATAAAGCAGAGGACACAGACTTTTCCTTGGGGCCAGATTAATTTTTCTATATAGTCTGTGAAGCCAGGGCCTGCCTGGGATTAGGATAAAGAATTTAAGGAATAAATTCTGTACGGCTTTATTTCCTACCTCGCTCATGTGAAAAATAGACTCGAATACAGGACTACAATCCCCATGAGCCTTTTCTCCACTTCCCCAGAATGCCTTGTAATCTCACCTGGGCCGAGATCGAGAAGGTATTTAAGCTGATTCAAAGGCTTTTGAGGGGCTCTCTCGGCTCTTTTTGGACTTCCGTTTTGGAGCAGGTGCGTCTCTTGCGTGATGTGAGGTTATTTTGTCTAGGCCTCTGGCCTAGGCACATGTTTCTTACTTGTATATTCTTTAATCTTTAACCTTTAATAAACCTCTAAAAAATATAATACTCCTTGCAGAGAGAAACTAATTTCTACCTGCCTCAGTCTCCCCATCTCCCCTCATTTTTAATCTTTACACTCAGCAGTGGGATCCCATCTACCTGCCCAAGTTCTCACAACCTGTCACCCACTCCCAATCCGAAACTACTCTCTAAAAGCAGCTCATGAACTCACTGATCTTACTACAGATGCTTCTTAAGGCTTACTATGTAGCCCCTTCTCAATGGTGACACTGGAGAAGCTAGGTGGTGCTGTGGTTAGAGCAGGGGCCTGGAGTCAGAAGACCAGAGTTTCCTGAATTCTAATCTGGCCTCAGGCACTTACTAGCTGTGTGACCCTAGACAAGTCACTTTGCCCTGTTGGCCTTGGTTTCCTCATCCGTAAAATGAGCTGGAGAAGGAAATAGAAAACTATTCCAGGGTCTTTGCCAAGAAAACACCAAATGGTGCCATAGAGAGTTGGATATGAAACAAATGAACAAAGGGTGACAGTCAGGAGGTTAGAATCCTTATTTAGCATATCCTAACAGAATGTGCTCTAATAGTGGGACTCTCAGGCACAGGCTAGTTGGTGAAAGAGTTGGGGAAGGTATAGGAAGAAGTGATCAATTCTCCCCATGATTCTGAAATCATACTATGACAAGAACTAGATATTTATTCTATTCCCAAGTCCAACCAAGATGCCCCATTCTGGGCAGGCAGATACAAACCCCTACCGCCACTGTTTGGGGGAAGGGGTCTTTTTTTTTCCCTTTAAAAACCATCAGATTTACCCCAAAGCATAGTCAGACACTTCCTGTGTCACTCAATCCAAAGAATTTACCCTCCCAGGCTAGCCTCTGGATGTTCTGCCATTCTTGTTCTCAAAGAGAATCAGGGTAAGCACCAAAGAGTACAGAGGCCTGTTTCTTACAAGATTCTGATTTCAGCTCTTTCACTAGGAGCTGGAAGGGGCCTTGCAGGCAACCTGGAAGAACCTCAACCCAAAAATTGGGGGGAGGGAGTGGCCACCAAGACCCAAGGAATTTTTTTTTAATTAATAAAAAGTTATCAATCCTAAAAGAGAAGACCAGCAAGGGCAAGGCCAACAGAGTTAATTGATTTTCTCAGGGTTACACAGCTAAATCTGAGGCCAGATTTAAACCCAGTTCCTCCAGGCTCCAGGCCTGCTGATCTATACACCATGCTACCTAGCAGCCCCTAGAAGAGTAATTATTAACCCAATGCTCTCTAAAGTATAACATTAAGAGTCACAGGACCTGAATTCAAATCCTACTATTACTTTGGGGAAATCATTTAGTCTATTTCCTTACCTATAAAATGGGTGGGTTAGACTAGATGGCCTCCATTTCTGGAGCCATGAACCTATGAACTTGTTGTGCCTCAGTTTCCTCATCTGTAAAATGAGTGTTAGACTCAATGGCCTCTAAGATCCTTTCCAGTGCCATATGTATGATCCCCCTGACCCTCTGATCAAGCCAGCTCAGACTAACTCTGATTCTAGGGCCATGATTTCCATCATCGTCAGGGAAGGGGCACAGGGACAATAAATACTCACACAAGCTAGGGATCCTTCATGCTGGGAAGTATTTCCCATGAATCTTCTCTCCCCCCCCCATGGGAACCGCCCTAAATTCCCTTCCTTTGGCCTTGATGTTTACCGCCCCCTCCCCCTCCCCCGCCCCTATTTGCCCGCTGTGAACTAGAGAAGGCCAACAATGTGGTAGAAGGATTGATGGCTCTGCCTGACTCCACTGGGGCTTCTGGGAGAGCCTTTGCCGGCCGAGCCCTGGAATGCTACTCGGGACGCTTCCCCTGGGAACATGGCGTTTCGACTCTGATCCAAATACGTGGGCCCCCAAAGCCTCTTCCCAAGTAAGTGCTCACGAGACTGAGGTCATGGGTTCGAGCATGGGTCACCTAGCTTTCCTTTGTTCCAGGCTCATGTACTGGGCTCTAAACCCAATCAAACATCTTGCCAATGGGCTCCCTTGATCATGAACAGGAACAAGTTGTTTTTGTTTTGTTTTGTTTTTTCTGTTTTGTTTTTAAGTGTAGATGGTAAGCCACAGCATACAGGTTTCTGATATATGCTCTTTTTTCTTTCTCTCACTTTCATGAAATCTGAATCAACATTTAAATAAGGCCACAGATTGAAAGAATATAAAGGGGGGCAGCTAAGGGGCTCAAGACAAGAGATCCTGGGTTCAAATAGGGCCTCAGATATTTCCTAGCTGTGTGACTAGGCAAATCACTTAACCTCAATTGCCTAGTTCTTATTACTCTTCTGCTTTGGAACCAATGCGCAGTATTGATTCTAAAACAGAAGGAAAGGGTTTGAAATAAAGAGGGAGAAAAGGGGGTCAGAGACAGAAACAGAGACAGAGAAAAGGAGGGGGGAAGGAAAGAAGGAAGGAAGGAAGGAAGGAAGGAAGGAAGGAAGGAAGGAAGGAAGGAAGGAAGGAAGGAAGGAAGGAAGGAAGGAGGAAGGAGGGAGGGAGGGAGGGAGGGAGGGAGGGAGGGAGAGAGGGAGAGAGAGAGAAAGAGAAAGAGAAAGAGAAAGAGAAAGAAAGAAAGAAAGAAAGAAAGAAAGAAAGAAAGAAAGAAAGAAAGAAAGAAAGAAAGAAAGAAAGAAAGAAAGAAAGAAAGAAAGAAAGAAAGAAAGAAAGAAAGAAAGAAAGAAAGAAAGAAAGAAAGAAAGGAAGAAAGGGAGGAAAGAAAGGAGTAAGGGAGAGAAGAAAGGAAGAAATCACTGAGGTTGATGTCAAAGGACATGGGTTAGTGAGAACTTGGTAAATGAGTCAATTCTCTCTGGTTTCAGTCTCCTGATCTGCAAAATGTTTGGTTGGCCCAGACCTAATTTCTCTATGGTTCAGTTTTCTCCACTATTAAAGAGAGATAATATTTAATGCCACCTGCCCATATCATATTCTTCTAGCTTCATTCCAAAGTAAAGTGCCTTGTCCATTAGGATATAGATAGCAGAACACATGAAAAGCAAGAAGAGTTCCAAGGAACTAAATACATTAAAGTTTTTTAAAGCTTTTTTAGATAGCAAGGTGATGAACTAGAGAGAAAGGAGGCTAGAATCAAGAAGGCCTGGGTGGAAATCCAGCATCAGAAACTTACTAGCTGTAGAACCCCAGGCAAGTCATTTAGCTTTGATTGTCCTCAGTTTCCTCAACTGTCAAATGGGAGATACTAACAATACCTACCTCCCAAGGTTGTTGTAAGACTCAAATGAGATGGTATTTGTAAAGAGCTTAGCACAGTGCCTGGAACATAGTAGGTACATAAATACTTGTTTCCTTCCTCTTTCTCCCCCTCCTCTTTTTTGGGGACCTTAACCCCTATGGCAGTTTTGTGAAGCCTCTGAATCACTTCTCAGAATGATGTGTTCAAATGCATAAAATAAAATACACATAATTATAAAGGAAACCCATTATATTGAAATATAGTTATTAAAATATTTTAAATATAAAGCCAAATTCCCAGCCTCAAGGTTAAGAACCCCTATAAGTCATAGACAGCTGATGCAAAAGCATTCCCAATGATGAAGAATCCCCAGAATATGACAGAGGATTCTAGGATTTAGTTACAGAGATCATCTAAACCAAACCCTTCATTTTATGTATGAGAAACCGGAAGTGACTCGTCCAAGGCCACAAGAGATAGTTAAGTAGTAGTCAGAACTCTAATCAGGCAGCCAGTCAATAAGCATTCATCTAACCTAAGATATACTTTTGATTCATCTTCCCATCCTAAGATTAGGGCCCGAAATCTTTCAGATATCTCTATGGTGAAACCTTAGGCAAGTCTGAACCTCCTTGGACCTCATTTTCCTCATCTGTAAAATGAGGGGTTGGGACAGACAGCCTGTAAGGCTCCCTCCAGCTCTGGAGGCAGAAAGCTGGGATTTTATATCTAGGGCTTCTGAATGGCTCTCTCCACTGCATCTCATTTCCCCCAACAAAGCTCTAAAGAAGAGCTTGTATCCATTCTGGCCAGAGCATTCAGTGATGAATATGCCTTATGGAGTTTCACCCCCAAAAGATACTCCTCATTGAGGCCCTCCGGTCCATTTTCAGGGAGACAGCAATCCAAGCACTGGCAGAACGAAACCATCTCTGCCATTGCCCGGAAGGGCGGATGGGGGTGGTGATGAAGGGAACCCAAATGAAAGCAATAAGGAGAAAGAGTTCTTGCAAAATTCTAACTGCAGAGCCACCCTCAGGAACAGAAGAGGTCACTAATGGAAGAAGAGAGGCGCAGTCAGAATCCACAAAGGAAAAAAATGGAAAAAACTACTCAGGATGCGTCACTCCATTTCTTATCCTCCCCCTGGGGACAGATGGCTTCTCCTCCGAGACCGCTGAGTCCTCTTATCTGTCCTCTACTTCATGCTCCCTCCTCTCCCGAGAGGCCCCGTATCACGGCTAAACAGCCCTCCTCCTTCAGCCTCCATCAGCACCTCTCTACATTAATCAGCCCGTGGGGGGGCCTGCTGGGCAGTGTCCAGGCAATCACTTGCTCGCAGGCTCACACACGATCTCCCACCCCCCAAAGGCCATTGTCTCAAGGGCCCACCACTTCTATTCTAAGCCCACTGGTCCAGGCTGCTTCCAGGGAGGGGAGAAAGTCCATCTCCCACCGCCATATTGTTCCTCTCTCCAAGGGAGACCACCATGACTCCGTGTGCCCAAGCCTGGGGAGGCCGAGCTGCATGGCACGAGTTAACGCTGTAGCTAGCCATCGAGGAAGAAACAAAGAGGGAATGGCCTGGGTCCTCTCCTGCCTTCAAGGTGGAAGAAAGTAAAGAGAATGAGAGGTAAAGCCCTGGAATACTGGATCCCCTTGGGTTCCGCCAGTGGTTCTCCCAAGAGAGAGTTCTAGAATGTTTGTCCCTCTCTGGCTTGGGAAGGGGTGGGGGTTGGGGGGGGGGGCAGGCCAACAATGAAAGAACAAGAGAAACACTTGGAGGGCAATTCAAACCAAAGCTCTATTTGGAACCCGACCCAGATTCTCCAGGGCTCCTTCTTTGTCTGGGTTGCTGAGACCTGACCAAGACCAATTACAGTATGAGAAAACAATGCTTCTCCTCCTGACAATGACCTTATTGTTCTCAGAAAGGCTGCCAGTAACAAGGCTGGCTGGAAAACATTAGTAACCAACATGAGATGGGGGGAGGGGGGGGCATGAGGAGCAAACGACATAGAGGAGAGAGACCCTAGCTGGGCCTGCGGACCCCTCGCCATACCGACTTACTCTGCTGCTTTCCCTGGCCCTGGGGCTCAGCTGATCTGGTTTCTGCCCCTTCCCCAGGGAGATTGCCGCAAAGCTTTCATTCCTCTTGCCACTAAGACACTCTACCCTCCACCTGGCCAAAATGTAACTCTCTTGATCAGAAAAGGAGACCAGAGAAGGGGGGAGGAGGGAGCACTGGCTGCATGGCCCAGAAACAGTCCAACTTGGACTTATCAGAAATCTCTGGGCTGCTAACTTGTTTCTGAATTCTTTTTTCCCACTCCCAACCTCATTAGTCAACCATGATTAAGGCTATGTAAGTATTATCATTAGCCATTCGAGGAGACGCAATAATTGTTAATGAGTAGATAAGTCCAGACAATTTATTATGTACAATGTAGCCACCGATAACCAGATTCCCTGCTACTGTTTTACCTAACTGAAGATTGACAATTCTGGTCTCCAGCGCTGGAGGGGAAGGTGAGAGAGGCACACACACAGAGTGTGTCTTTGTTGAGGAGATCTGGGCTGGCCAGAGGGCCACCGAGCAGGGAAGGCCAGAGAAACACAACCATTTTGCCCAAATCTTTTGCAAAGGATCGGAATCCAGGGATCTCAGAATTGTGCCACAGTAGCCACAAGGCAATGTCAACACAATAAATTTCTTTTTATTTTTCTGAATCCATGCACAAGCCAGAAATGATGTGCCAAAAATAAGGCCGGCTGGAAATGTGTTCATGTTCCAGGTACTGCTTTTGTTCACTGTTCAGAGAAGGCCACTTAGAAGGTTTTTATTCCCTCCTTTCCAAAGAGTATCTTAATTGTATTTAAACTCACGTTTTGCTAAAGGTCCGTCAGATTACAACCCACTACCCTCCCAATCTTTTTCCTTTTCCTCCTCCTCATCCTTCTTCCTCTCTCTCTCCTCCTCCTCCTCCTCCTTCTTCTTCCTCTCTCTCTCTCTCCTCCTCCTCCTCCTTCTTCTTCCTCTCTCTCTCTCTCTCCTCCCCCCCTTCTTGTCTCTATGTCTGTCTCTCTATCCTTCTTTCTTTGTCTCTGTGTCTCAGTCTCTCTCTCCCTCTCCCCCTACTCCTCAGGGGGTTAGGAAAATGAATTTTAAAACCTCAATCCCTTTCAGCTCAAAATCCTATAAAACATTATAGGTTCCATCCTGCATTTCATACTTCATACTTTCTATTTATGTACTTCAAGTCCCTTGTATATATGGTCCTTTTGTTTATCTTTATCCAACATGGTGTCTAACTTGTTATAAGACTTCTTAATTCAACTGGGAAAACTGGGCTCCTCTCAGCAAAGCAATGATTTGGGACAATCCTGAAAGACTTATGATGGAAAAAGGAACTGTCAGAGTTGGATGGATGAAGATCAAAGCCTACTATCTTTCACATCAGTGTATTTACAGTTTTAGTTTGGATTTTTGGTTTTGTGAGTGTCAAGACAATAACCAATATGGAAGTATGTTTTGCCTGAAAATAAAGTTAAAAAAATAAGACTTCTCAATCCTTAAATTCATCACTCTCCCATTCCTCTCTCTCTGTATAGTTGATCTCATATAGGTGATCTCGATTCCTAAGGTCCTTCATCCAGGCCTTCAAATCCATCCCCTAGCTGTGTGACCCTGAACAAGTCACTTAACCCTGTTGGCCTCAGGTTCCTCATCTATAAAATGAGTCGGAGAAGAAAATGGCAACCCACTCCAGTACCCCTGCCAAGAAAATTCCAAATGAAGTCATAGAGAGTCAGACGTGACTGAAACAGCTAAACAAAAACATCCTTCCTTCTAGTCTAAGAGGAAGAAATATTCCTTCTCAATTAATCAATCAACAACCATTTTTTTAAGCACTTACTATATTCCAGGCACTGTGCTAAACACTAGGTACATAAGTACCAGGGATGAAGCCACCCCTATTTGCAAGGAATAGAGCAGACAACAAGTACATACATAAAAATATGTGTGATAAATACATATGTATACAAAACTAATCCCTCTGTGTGTTTGATCATCTCCTCCTGTCTTCTTGCAAAGTTTAAACTCATAGTCCTATCTCTCTCCCCATTAGCTTCTCCTCTCTTCCTCTTCTCTTTCCTTTCTCCCTTGGTTTCGGTTTCTGTCTCCGTCTCTGTCTTTCTCTCTTCCTCCCTCTTTCCTTTCTTTCACGATGCTCCCATTCCTCTAAGAAAAGTACCTACTCAATGCCTCTGAAAAGGATTAAAATGTTCACAAAAATACATAAAGATCTTTTATGCTGGCAAAGAACTGGAAATTGAGGAGGTGCCCATCAAACAGGGAATGGCTGAACAACTTATGGTATAGGAATGTGATGGAATTACTATTGAGTTCTAAGAAATGAAGAAGAGGAAAGGGAAGACTTGGATGAACTGATGCAAAGCGGAGTGAGCAGAACAATTTACACAGTAACAGTAATATCATAAAGCAAATGTGAAAAATTAATTCAAAAACCCACGATGAAACATGCCCTCCAACTCCAGAAAGAGAGGTGATGGTTTCAAAGTGTAGACCAAGGCACAGGTTTTGGTTTTGGACATGGCCAAGAAGGAATTTGTTTTGTTTGTCAATATATGTTTGTTATAGGCTTTGTTTTCCTTGCTCTCTCAATGGGAAGTGAGAGTGTAGGAGAGAGGGAACTGGCAGGGAGAAAAAACTCAGACCTGAAAAGAAGTAAAATGGAATTTACTCATTGGTTTTATTTCTCTTCAGAATTTAATCAGGCTTCTGACTCCACTGCTCTACTGAAACTGTTCTCTATCAATTGTTGCCAGTGATTTCTTAACCACTAAATCCAATGGCACTTTTTTTTTTCCAACCCTAATTTTCCTTGATATTTCTCTAGCATTTGCCAGTGTTTGCCAGCTCCCTCTCCTGGACTAACTGACTCTCTCTCTCTCTTCTCTCTTCTCTCTCTCTCTCTCTCTCTCTCTCTCTCTCTCTCTCTCTCTCTCTCTCTCTCTCTCTATCTCTCTCTCTCTCTCTCTCTCTCTCCCCTCCCCCCCTTCTGTCTCTGTCCCCCTCCCTTTGTCTGTCTCTCTCCCCTTGCCTTCTGCATAATGCTGCTTTCTCTAGGTTCTTCTCCCACCCATCAAATTTCTTCCTCTTACTTTTCTTCCTTGTATATTCTCTTCTTCCATTTCTAGGTGTAAATATTCCTCCATAATAGGCCCTAGGCCCCCTTTCTCTTTTCTCTCCTTAGGTAATTTCAGCTTGCCCTGGATACTCCTTAGCTGTGTGCCATTAGACAAATTCTTTAACTATTCTGAGCTTTACAAATGTATCATCTACCTCAATAACAGGGTTATTATCAGGACTAAAGGAAATCATACATGTAAAATACTTTGCAATTCTTCAAAGGCTATACAAATGTCAGAAACTTATTGTTTTATTAAGCTCAAATATGAATAATCCTGTGGTAAGTCACTAGCTTGTTGTTATTTGATCTGATGTTCTTCTGATTATGTTGCTCAGCTAGATAAAATAACTAATTTTAAAAGTTAAATAAAGTATTAAGATTTAAATTTGTCCTCCACAAGTTCATCAAAAAAACATTCTCGGTACAACTCCAGCAATCGATGGGACAAAAGGGGTACCAAGCCCTTCTCTCAAAACTGATTTGTTCTGCTAGATCACTATATTTTGAAAGCTTTTCATTCATAGCTTGGAAATTATGAATATTTTGGTACAATAACATCTATTTAAAACATTAAGTGTTTTTTTATGTGATTGCAGGAAACATTTTGGTCTATAATAATGTGATAATTGATTGAGTTCTCCAGGATATTACTGAGGCTTGTATTTATAGCATGGGGATCTAGCATCTATTAGTCCATGAAAGAGAGCAAGCTTCTGATACATAATTCTAGCTACCAAGTCACATCTTGCTAGATATTTGGAAAATCCCATATTTTTAAAGCTTATTGTAAAAAAATGGTCCTGTTTCTACTATTTCCTTACAAAATCTACATCGACCACTGAGTCCAGAATCCTGAAATTATTTTGCACTCCCATGGGTTCACTTATCACTTTTACATAAATGACTGTAGGTGGTGAGATGTCACAGCAAAGTCAGGAAGACCCGAGTTCAAATCCAGCTTCAGACACAAGCTGTATGATCCTGAGAGCAAGTCATTTAATTTCTATTTTCCTCAGTTTCTCAACTATCAATGGGAATAACAGCAACACCTACCTCCTAGGGTTATGACAAATATCGTCTCAAATGACATGATATTTCTGGAATGTCTAGCACACACCTGGCTCACAGTAGGCATAAATGTTAGCTATTATTATGATACCAAAGTCTATTCAGTTATCCCTTCTACATAGGAACTTTAACAGTTTCAATATATTGCAAATCAACATAAAAAATTAAAGAAGTTAGTAAACAAATTCAGTGGAAATTTTGGGGGAGTTTTGTGGAAGTGAGTGGTGACACATGAAGGCCGGGAGACAACACAGAAAAAGTTTAGAAACTCAGAAATGCATACTTAGCCCAAATTTTACAATAAGGAACTGTAAACATCCCTTAAAGGAAAAAGAAAAAATTCAGACTTCTTCTCCAGAACAAAGGGAGGGCCAAAAACTGTTATATGGATTTTCCAAATTGTGGGGGTGACATGCCCCTAACCCTCCCCCCCCATATGGAAGAGATAACTCTGTATGTGTATGTATACAGATACATAGATGGATAGATATATAGACAGACAGACAGACAGACACAGGCAGGCAGACAGACAGGCAGGCAGGCAAGCAGGCAGGCAGACAGACAGACAGATAGACAGACAGTTATAGTGCGTGTATATATATTTATATATCCCCAATCTCATCCCTGAGTTTTGTTGCCACATCTCCAACTGCCTCTGGCATGTCAACCTGGCTTTCCCATTGGAACCTCCAACTTGGTAGGCCCCAAACTCTCCCAAACCTTCCCTTCCTCCAAACTTCCCAGTTTTATGGATGGCACCACCCTTCTCCCAGTTGTCCAGATTCAAATATCCAGAGTCCTGTATGACTCTCCTCTCTTCCTCACCTGATATATCCAATCAGTTGCCAAGTCTTAAGGATTCTGTCCCCACAACAGCTCTAAAATACATCCCCTTCTCTCCACTCCCACTCTCCTAGCTCAGGGCCTCATCACCACTCACCTGGACTACTAGAATACCTTTTAACTGGCTTCCTCCAGCCTTTTCCCTTCTCTGATTCTCCCTTTACACAGCTGCCCAAATAATATTCCCAAGGTACAGATCTGGCCAAATCACATCTCTGCTCAAAAACCCTCTGTTGTTCTCTCCTACCTTAAGAATAAATTCATTATTCTGGTATTTAAGTCCCTCTACATCCTGATTCCATTCTATCTTCCCCACCTTATTTTACATTGATCCTCTTAATTTACTCCTTATTCTAGCTAAATTGGTCCATAGTTCCATTTCCCACCTATAATAAATATATGTGGATATGTCTGTAAATACACACACACACACACACACACACACACACACACACACACACACATATATACATATGACTCATAAGGATAATGGACTTTGAGCGGGTTGGGGCCTCTGAGGTCATCAAATTCAGCTACCTCATTCCACAGGGTTACACAGCTTGTATACAAGAATCTGAGGCAGGATTCACACCTAGGACTTCCTAACTCCAAATCCAGTTTTCTACTACATCATACTAGTATTTGCTTGGAAGTCTTACAAAGGTGACAATTTTCATTGGCTTTCAATGAAGGCCATAGAGATAATCTTATCTGCAAGGGTCAGGAAAATTCAGATAAATTAATGAAGCTGGTAATAAGGTCCCATCCTCTCTCTAAAAACATAGGGAAATCCATCTTGGCACATATATTCAACAATCATGTATTGATAGCTACCACATACAGAAGCACATGCAAGGTACTGGGGGATACTTAAGGAACTCTGCCCAAGAAGCTCCTAGTCTAGCAAAGGAATCATATAGTCTTTAACAATCATTTTTATAGAATTTATATAGAGATTTGCAAAGCATTTTACAAATATTATCTCATTTTATCCTCCCAACAACCCTGAATGGTAAATGCTATTTGTTGTTCCCATTTTGCAAATGAAAGAACCAACAGCAGGGCAATGTTAAGTGCCTTGCCCAGAATCACAATAGCTAATGAGTGACTGCGGCCACATTTGAACTCACATCTTCCTGACTCCCAATCCAGTGTTCTATCCACTGAGTTACCCAAAAGAAGCCATGATATGAGAACAGAGAGTATCATGAGGCATAGAAAACGCCCTAACACTTTAAGGAGGAAGCGACCACTTATATCTGGGAAATAATGGAAGGTTCCTTTGGGGGTGGCTGTAGGTATTCACAAACCAGTACAAAGACTGAGAAACAACCTGCCCATAGTAGATGGTGCTCAAGTTAAAGTGTAAAAGGCCTCGGGGCAAATCCCATCTCTGAAATGTACTAGCTGGGTGAAGAGGGGCAAGTCACTAAACCTTTCTGAGCCTCAGGCAACTCTCCAAAACTGCAAATTATTGCAATCTGCCTCACTGGAGCAACTTCCCACAAAACCCCAGGGCTATGACACGCAGTACAAGCCCAAAGATGGTTGGTCTTTTGGAAGGGAAGGGATGTCGGGTATACTTTTTAGATCCCTCCCTCAACTGTGTACTTGGTTAGCGATCACATTGTAGGCGATACATGTATGACAAGGAAGAAAATGCACCTTCTTCCTCTCCATTAGTAAAGGCAGCATGTGAGCCATTTGCTGTATAAAGGAAGCATAGGGCTATTTTGCTTATAAGGAAGACAGGGATTGCTTATAAGGAAGAAGGAATAGCCCAGAAAACAAATGATACACATATAAGTCTGGACATCTCTTTTCTGTTTGAAGCATTAGGGAAAATCCATTCTGTATACTAACCTCACTTCTACTCTGCAAACAACCCAGAGTTCCTATCAAGTTGGATTCCAGGGACTCTAATTTACCTCTAGGGGTCATTCAGTCCAGCTTCCTGACCCTGGGCAGGACTAAGCACTCATTATTACCAACCCAAGATGAAAGAGCCATAGAACATAAGGCACAGAATGTCAAGAATGGAAAGAGACCTTAGAATGTGAAATGTTAAAAATAAGAAATTATAAAAATGTCATGACTGCAAGGGATTTTAAAGACCAAAATTCCCCTTCATTTTACAGATGAGGAAATCAAGGCCCAAACAGAATGGTACAGTGGTACCTTGACACACGAGTTTAATTCGTTCCATGGCCAGGCTCGTAACTCAATTTTCTGGTGTATCAAATCAAATTTCCCCATTTAAATTAATGGAAATACAATTACTCTGTTCTGGCCCCAAAAAACCACATGGATTTTTTGTTTTATGTGCTTTTAAATATGAAAATGTACTTTATAAATAACAAACAAATATATTTATAGATAACAAGAAAAAATGTAAAGAAATAAACTTGCTTATGAAATGTTATTTACCTTCAAGGTCAGGCAAAGATGCTAGTGGGGAAGGCTTTCATTTCATGAGCTATCACTTAACATAACTTATTCTCTACATATATAATGTTACATTTAAATGCAAAATTGACCTTACACATTACTTATGATATGTCATTTTATTGCTAAACTTAATTGCTGTTTTTTAATTTTAATTATCATTTTCTGCATTGAATTTTGACTGTTTTGCCACTTTCCTCGATTTCAACAAAAATCTTTCCATGGAAGTTTGTTTCTTCCTTCTTTTCAGAATGTTTCGATAATGTGTATAATAAGTGTCATCACACAGCTCCAACGTACAACCTGTTGCAACTTTTTCTGGGGGAGTCTTTTCAATAAACTGTTTAATTTTTTCCCAAATTCTCAACATTTCCTTAATCTCGTTTGTACTGATTACCTCATCCATCTTGGGCTCCTCCCCACTAATTTCCTGCAAAACCTTCATATGCTGCTGCTGCTATAACTCCTTCAATTCCTCCGTCCTCAGGACCCACGGTTAAAAGTTAAGAAATCTGCCCCAAAAACTGATAATAAAGACAAAAATAAAGGAGAATGCAAAAGCAATTCAATACAGATGCTTGCATGGCCAGATAAGCACTGAACTAAATGAGACAGCCTAGCGTAACTTGTGGAACAGAACGTTTGGGAGGCTAGCTAGTGTAGGGTGGGAGAAAGCTGGTGATTCAAATATCCACTCATGACTTAGAGCACAAAATCCCAATTGTGACTGCTCGCAGCTCAAATTGCTCATGACTTACGGTGCTCGTGTATCGAGGTACCACTGTATTCCAGACTGAACAGCAAAGTACAAACAAGGCCAGAATTGGAACCCAGGTGTCCCAGCTCCCTTCCCAGTTCTAGTTGCTCTCCCAACAGATCACAAATCCCTTGTGCTGTTCTTCTGCCTCCCCTTTGATTTCTTAGGCCTAAAGGAGGGGGGGTTGGCCATGACTATTTGCCCATTCAGAAAACAAGGTGGAGTTCCCGACTGTGCCAGGTGGAGGGAATGCTGGCAAAGGTTTGATTCTGTCCAAAAGAGGCCAGCCATTACACAGTTAACTCT
Organism: Monodelphis domestica; assembly: GCF_027887165.1. NCBI lineage: Eukaryota > Metazoa > Chordata > Mammalia > Didelphimorphia > Didelphidae > Monodelphis > Monodelphis domestica. Next base: position 469,554,148 of record NC_077227.1, on the reverse strand, counting down.
CCAAGTTTAGGCCTCCCTCTTGGACAACCTTGATCCCAGGCTAAAAGTCCAAAGAAATAGGAAGAGAGGGAGGGGGAGGGGGGAAGGGAAGAGGAGGGTGGCTGCCCCCACCCATGGACTCTGGTCTCAGGCTAAGTTGTTTTTATCACTCCACATGGAATGGGGGTTTGGAAGAACCAATAAAGCAGTGGTGCAAACAAATTCCTCCAGGCCCTGTTAATGAATGAGGGAAGTATTGGGGAAGATGGTGATTTCAGAGAAATGAGGAAAGAGGGGGAACAAACCCAGACAATAACAAGCAGTGGGGACAAATGCATAGATATGTAGACACATGAGCCAAGAGGGAAGAAATGCCAAGTTCTCTATAGGAAAGTACAGGGTGTTCTCAAATCATCAATTTGTCCCTTTTTCTCTCAGAATGAGATCCTTTATGGACAAAAATGGCACTCCTGACCCACCATGGTGGGTGCCTGGAGCAGTGTTACAGTGGGTACAGATGTATTCTGAATCACCCAGGCTTTCTCCCTTGGACCTCCCAACAGCATATTTGTGACTTATTGGGGCTCGGTCTGTGATGGGTGTGAAGGGTCAGCGGGCTCAGGCCAAAGGGGCCTTGACCTTATAGCACCTTTGCTCTAATGGCTGAGCTAATAAGTTGTGGAAGATTCAAGTATCAAACAGCTATTTCTAGGTGCAACAACAGGAGAAGACCCAGGAGAGAGATTTCTTTCACAGTGCATGGAGTATTTTTTCTCTTCTTAGAAAGGTATCTAAGGAAGCTAGAAGGGAAGCTGAAGGAGGCAAGAGGCAGAACCCCAATTTTAAAATAGCTAGCACCGGGTCTGATGTGGGGTAAAGCTATGGCAGCAAGAGCAGTATCTCCTTCCCACACTATCAAGAGCTGAAGGTCGGGGTCTTCAGTTCATCCCAAAGGTTAATTTCCCCCCAATTATCTGGAAGTGAAGACTCTGACCTCTACCCTCCCATATTAGGAGGTTTCTTAACCATCTCCAGACTTCACAGCAGAAATCCACAGACTATACTTTAGAAGATTAGCTAAACCAGAGTCTCCTCCCGGTCCAGATCTACCTTAAAAATGGCTCCATACTGAATCTCTCCACCCCTCCAAATTCCCCAGAGCTCAGATCCCAAATCCTACTTGTTTTCTTTGCCCCTATCAAGCAGCCAAAATCTCTCTACATTCCCAGCTGTGAGGATACGACACTAAATCCGCAGGTTCTACCGTACATCGACCAAAAAGGGAACTGTGGGATGGATTATGGAGAGGGAGGTAAAGGAGAAAAAAAGAGTGAGCAGGCATTTAGAATGAAAAGGGAAGCATGCTGAGTTCAGCAAATTCCCTGGGGTTCTAAGACTGGATTAGACTTTACAAAATCATTCAATCTAGTCCCCTGGCTTCCAACAGATACAGGAAACCCACCCCAGATGGGGAAAAGATTCATCAGGTAGTCTACACTAACTCAAGTGACTCCCTCTACTTCCCGGCTTCTCTGAGTAAGGTCAGCTAAAACCCTTGGGTGATTCCCCCCACTGCCTACAGAATCAACTCAAAAAGGGTCTCAGCCTGTCAGCAGGCAGACACTGCCCTTCCAATTGTATCCCCCCCCCCTCAAGCCCCCATTCCCCTTTCCTTCTGGCCCATTCTAATTCTACTCATCATTCAAGGCAAGCCCCAAACTCACCTTCTCCAAGGAGTCTTTCCTGGCCACGCCAGTCCATAATCATCTCTCTCCCCTGAGTTCCAGCAGAACTTACTGTATGCTCCACTCAGCCCTCAGCAAACATTACTTATGTTAGTTATCTTTCCAAGCCTGTGTGCACTATCTCTCAAGCCAGACTATGAGCCCAGTAAGGGCAAAGACGACTGATACCTAGCGCAGGGCCTTACAAATCATAGGCCTGCTATAAAAGAAGGAAAAAAGAGATAGATCACTGATTGATCAATCTTCATGGAACTCAAGAAAACCTAATTTGAAGGAGGAAGGGGAGAGCAATGGATTTCAAGTTCAAATCCCCATTCTGTTACTACCAGTGTGATCTTGGGCAAGTCACTCTTCCTCCGATGTGATATAAGGATGACAGACTAGATTGACCCCTAAGGTCCCCTCCAGTTCAAAATCTATGATCCTGGGGGTAGCTAGGTGGCTCAGTGGATATAGAGCCAGGTCTGGGGGTTGGAAGTCCTAAATTAAAATCTGACCCCAGAGATTCTGGGTTCAACTCTAGCCATAGACACTTCCTGGCTGGGTGAGCCTGAGCAAGTCACTTAACCCTCATCATATAGCCCTTACTCTTCTTCTGTCTTGGAACCAATATACAGTACTGATTCTAAAACAGAAAGTAAGGATTTTGAGGGCAGCTGGGTGGCTCAGTGCATTGAGAGCCAGGCCTAAAACGGGAGGTCCTAGGTTCAAATCTGGACCCAGAAACTTTATAACTGTGTGACCCTGGGCAAGTCACTTGACCCCCATTGCCTAACCCTTACCACTCTTCTGCCTTGGAGCCAATATACAATATTGATTCCAAGATGGATGGTAAGGGTTTCATAAAAGGAAAAAAGAAAAGAAAGTAAGGGATTTGTTGTTGTTGTTTTTTAAATAAATTCATAAAATATATGATTCTGGGGGCAGTTAGTACAGTGGATTGATCCTGGCTGGGTGACCCTGGGCAAGTCATCTAACCCCCATTGCCTAGCCCTTACCTCTCTTTTGCCTTGGAGCCAATACACAGTATTGATTCTAAGACAGAAGATGAGGGTTATTTAAAATAAATAAACAAACAAACAAAATCTAAGATCCCTTAACCCTCCAGTTCTCTCTCTGAGGCCTTCAGTCCTCCTCTACAAGGCAAAAAAGCCCCAGGGCCCATCCCTCCGTGCCACTAACCCCAGGTTTGATCTGGACAATGCATTTCACTTTCCCCCGGCCTCGGTTTCCCCCTCATTCAAAGAAGAAGCTGCATTCTTTGACTCGGTTCAAAAAACACTTATTCAGCGCCCGCTTTGTTCACTTCTCTTTGCGGGGCTAACAGCCCCCTCCCAAACAACATCCAGGCCCTCCTCGAGGCCCGTCCCTCCCCCTTCCGCTGGGGCCCACCCCCTTATTCGTGGCCCTCCAATGGTCCCAGGGAGGAAGGATTCCTCTCCCCGCTCCACGGGTAAGGGTCGCTCCTGCTCTGAGTTTTACAACCACGCGGAGAGCCAGAGCTGGGCCAGAGCCGGGCCGAGAAGGCTCACAGAACCCCACCCAGCCCTGCTCCCGGAGATCGGCTCGGCCCGCGTCCCAGCGTCCCTTAGTGGGTCTGTGCGACTACAGGGCTCCCTCTTCCCCTCCTCGCCGCTCCGCCCCAGACTGGGGGAGCAGGGGGAGGGGAGGAAGGGACGCTAGGGTGGGGGAGGGAAGGAGAGGGGAAGGGGACGGCCCAAGCAACGCCCTGACTCCCTCCTCCAATGCGGGCCTCTCTTCCCCGACTCCCTGGCTGCCGGCTCCAGTCCGACATTTAAGAGCGCCCACCGCACACCCCCACAGCCCGCGCTGGGGGACACTGGAGACCTTAGGTAGACGTGGCAAAATCCTGCTCTCAAGGATTCCTAAATCTAATGGGAAATGGGCAATTATCTGGGGTCCAGGCAGTATTGTGCTGCTGCACCCCCCCCCCCCATCCAGGCTTGAAAGCCAATTGTTAAATTTTCATTGTGAGTGTTTACACTTCGAAATTGGCAGATCATAAAAATCAGGGTTTGAGTTATTGTTCTATTTATGGCCTAGACTTAAAGTGATGGGGGAAATGGTAATCATGCACATTAAATTTAAAAATGTATTGTCTGCTTTTTTTCCTGGGGAGCTGGGTGTTAAACATTCCCCAGGATACCTCTAGATCTTGAAGAGAATGAAATAAATGAAAAAAGGATCCAAGAAGTATAAAAAAATTCAAGGGAAAAATCACTTTAAGATGTTGGATACACAGGGATGGGTACTGATCAGGGAAGGCTTCTTGGAGGAAGTGACACCTGAGTTGGTCTCTGAAAAAAAGAAAATGACTTCAAAACAGGGGTGGAAAATTCATTCTAGGCATAGCTGGAAAAATAAAGGAATATAATAAATAGTCCAGTTTCTTTTTTAGTATTTACCTTGCATCCTGGTATCAATTCTAGAAAAATGGTAAGGGCTAGGCAATCAAAGTTAAATGACTTGCCAGGGTCACCCAGCTAGGAAGTGTCTAAGGCTACATTTGAACCCAGGTCCCCCTAACTTTAGTCTAACCTGGTGTTCCATCCATTATGCTACCTAGATGCCCCAAAAGTCCAAATTTGAAGACTATCAAATATTTGTAGGCTTAATGTGGCAAGAGAAACAAAACAGATTTGTAGTCAGAGGGCTTGACTAATACTTAATAACTGTGTCACCTTAAGCAAGTTATTCAACTTTCTGGGGGCCTCAGTTTCTCCATCTAGTCCATCTCCAGTAAAATGGGTTTGGACTAGATGTTCAATTATTGGGAAGGTTCCTTCCAGCTCAAAAAGGAAGAATTTGAGATGGGGGATGGCAGGTGGCCAGAGAAAAGACTGTAAAGAGCCTTGAATACTAGAGATCCAGAATTTATATTTTTATTCTGTAAATAAATGGGAGACATTTGAGGGTGTTTTCTAGGAGAGACAATCAGAGATCTATTAGAAAGAATACTCAGAAAATATGTAAAAGATGAACTAAAGAATTAAGAAATGGGATAGGCTAGAAGTCAAAGAAATGCCAGTTAGGGCTAACAATATTTGTGGGATCTAAACTGGGGGGGGTCCTAATGGCAGGAAAAAGGATGAGAACCATAACTGATATATTGGAAACACCTACAGGCCTGGAGCTAGAAAGGTCCTCAGAGTTTCTCTAGTCCAGTGATGGTGAACCTATGGCATGGGTGCCAAAGATGGCTCGTAGAGCACTCTCTGTGGGCACAATGTGGCCACCCTCCCTCCCCTCCCATCCCCCATCCCGTCCCCCATCCCACCCCCACAGTTTATTACTAGACAGGCAGAGGGTCTTAGGTAGAGCTGCTCCCTTCCACCCTCCACCCAGCCTGATGACATTGTTTCACATGCCCCACCCCTCCACCTAGCAGCCAATGGGAGCACACGAGGGTAAGGTGAGTGGCTCACAGGTGGCAGAGCTGGAGGTGAGCAGAGCTATCAGGCCACTCCCCTCCCCTTCTCTACACTGGCTGAGGATATTCCTCACTTCACCAGCCCCTCCATCCAGTAGTCCAATGGGAACGCTTCCTCCCTCCTTCCCCTGGGGGGGGGGGGGGCATGGCATTCCATCTCTAAAAGGTTCACCATCACTGTTTAGGTCCAATCCCTTCTATTGTTCAGATCAAAAACCGGAGGTACAAGGTAATGAAATGACTGGCTCAAATGACTACACAAGTAGTTAGGACTTGAACTCAGGTTCCCTAATCTCTCATCAATCTTCTTTATGCTGTACCAGCAGGAAGGACAGAAGTGACAACATCTGACAATTTCTTAAATTTCAGTAAAAAATATATAAAATTCACATCTAGTCTTAAACACACATACTTCCTAGCTGTGTGGCCTGAGACAAGCCACTTAATCCTACTGGCCTCAGTTTCCTCATCTGTAAAATGAGCCAGAGAAGGAATTGGCAAACAACCCCCAATATCCAAGAAAACCCCAAATGGGATTACGAAGAATCTGAAATGACTGAACAATAGAAAAATCCCTCCTGCAAATGGTCAAGAGTTAGGAAGAAGAAACTGGAAAAGAGAAAAAAAAATCAATCCAGACCATTCATGGAGGGGAAAAGAGGCTCCGTGTCTAATGCACCCCAAGCCCAGGCTGTGAAAGGTACCAGGGCAAAGAAACTCCCCAGGCATTAAGGGACAAAGGCTCCCAAAAGCAGTGTGCCTGCAGGTATTCCCATCCATAGGGCCATGGAGCTAGTCCCTCCTCTTTGATATATAGGTCATATCTAAGATTGCCTAAATGTGGGGAACAGTACACAAAGTTACAAACAGGCAAGAATAAGACCGCCACCCAGAAAATGAACCAAGCAGGAGATCAGAGCCAGCTTCCTGAAGCACCAGAAGACCAGCATGTCTGTCTTGTTTGTAACATAGTTGTTTGCACCCTGTCTCCCCCATTAAACTGTGAGCTCTCCAGAGCAGGGAGGGGCCTGAGTTTTGACTTTCTTTATATGCCCAGCACTTAGTACAATGCCCAGTATATGGGCACATTATAAATGTTTGTGGACTTGGCCCAGAGTCGAAATGGCATTCCCAAGGATGTTAATAGAGCCAAGCTTATTGTGGCTCCAAATTCACTGTTCTTTCTGCTATCAGGCTTTTCCTTAGAACACTGAAAGTCAGTGCTAGATTTTAGCAATCCCCTTAATATAATAATAATAAAAACTTTTATATGGCTTTTTAAGGTTATTAGGCCATTTAAATCTGAGGAACTGGACTGAGTGACCTCCAAGGCCCCTTCCAGCTCTAATCTATAATCCTATAATGGAACATCCGAACTAAAAAAGTCTGGAGATAATCTAATCCAACCTCCTTTTGAAAAGGAGGAAGCTGAGTTCCTGGGAGGTTTAACAACTTGTCCAAGGACATATATCTTGAGAATTTAAAGCTCTGTTCTTCCAACAGGCCTAAGAAGTGGGTACTTACAAGTAGTATACCCATTTTAAAGATGAGAAAAATTAACTCTTCCTTTTAAGGAAGAGACATTAAAGGGAAATGACTTGAATGAGAGAGGCAAGAAACTATCAGAAAGGCTGCCATGGAACAAATTCTTTTTCTATCTCCATAATTAAATCCTCCCAGATTGGAGAATGAGGGAAGGAAGTGAGAAGGTAACTTATAAAACACTCTGCCTGTTATCTCTAGAGCCATTGGCCATCAAAAAGAGATACTAGTGTAATGGGATTATTACTGACATAATAAAACCAGAACTTCAAATGTTAGACAAAAATGATCTCCTAGAACCTGAACAAAAGTTATAATAATCATGAGCTCTACATAGTATATAATGAGAGGCTCTGGATAAATCTGTCTCTATTCTTTCTCACACTCCAAGCTTATTTCTAAATTTTTGCCTCTGACTATAATGTAATAGAGGAATACACACAAGGGACCCTAAAGTTTACCTAAATTTAATTTTTCTTTTAAAGTTCTGGCACTTACAGGGTAAGTTATATATAAAGTGTGCTTATGTGTAAGAGGTTCCTTTGCCTCCCACAATGCTCAGTAAATGAGGATTTCTGTTCTGTGTGCCTGTATGCCACCCTGCCAGCACAGGGTCAGGCACAGACATGGGTAGGCTCCCAGGCTCTTAACAAATCAATAACACTGGCTCCAAAGCTGACCAAAGGTTTTGTGTGTGTGTGTCTGTGGTTTTTTGGTTTTTTTTTTTTATCTCATCACTATTTAACTGGGGAGTTTGGTTTAGTTAGGTTTGGTTTGGTTTGGGGAGGATATTGGTCACTGAAAGGCTGAGAGCTGCCCCCTCTGCCTGTGTTTATCTCAGCATTTCCCTGCAGGAAAGTACTGATATAGATTAGATGTTGCCTTGCCCCAAGAATCCAAAGACCCATCTAAAAATGGCCTCCAAACCAGAGATGCTATCAGATGATACTGTCATCTCTCCACTGAGATGCATGCCAGGGAGTGATGACTCCACTAAGTATGCACATGCTTCACCATAGGGTCATCAGAGGAATATCTCTCATCCGAGATCACTAGGGTCCCATCTCCCCCCATTCCCACTAGTGATGGTGTCTACGCCCAAAATGTTATCCAAACTCATGGTGTGGGGGCTACCCATCCTTAAAGGCTTAACCCAATCCTGCTTCCCTTGGTAGGGCAAATTCCACAATCACCTGTCATGTATCTCCTGCTAGGAGGGTCTTATGGTAAAGCTGGAAACAAAGGCTGGGCTCTCAAGAAGCAAGTCCAACGGGGAGGTGGGAAAAAGAACTTAAACAAAGAACTGACTCAGAAAAGGAGATAACTGGAAAGCCCGGGTCCAGGCAAAAAGCTAGAAGATATTTGATGCAGGGGAGATCGCTACTGCCAGGGGGGAAAGAAGAGGTCACCAAAGGATATTAGAGGAGGTGGTACCTGATTTGGGCCTCTGAGGAAGGGGTAGAGCTGGTAAGTATTCATTCTATTTTCATTCTATTCCTGGTAAACAGTGAAAGCAAAAAAATTGAAATGGTCAAGGGCAAAATGTAAACAGGAGGAGAGAGAATAACCCAGGTGGGCTAGAAGGGATAGTGCCGTACCAAAAGGCCAAAAAGGTGGGTTGGAGTCAAATCAAAAAGGACCTTGAATGCCAGGATCTGGAGACACTACTTAATTCAACAGGCAATGGGGAGCCAAGGAAAGTGTTTCTGTAGAGCAGCAGCATGACCACAGAAATACATTGGGAAGACTGCTCTGAGGGAATAGTGGAGGATAGATTGGAGTGAGAACATCAGCCTGGAGGTGGGAAAACTGGTTAGAAGGCTCAGATAACTGAGCAATGAGTGTTATAATCACATTTTCAGCCCTTTTGAATCCATCCATCAGCAGCATCCAGTTAAAAGCCTTTGAAACAAGGGGGAGGGGGGAGAGCAGGAGTAAAGAGAACATGGACTCTGGGGCACTTCCCAAACCTTGGCCTGCCGCTCCCCCTTAAAGCGCTAAATAAATAGCCTTAACAAAGCAACAGACTTTGGTCAGCTCGGCTTTCAGGCTGGCTGACCTCTGCCCCAGGCAAATGTTGATACTTAAGTTAAATTGGTCAATTATGCTGACGCTTAAGTCCTAGCCACAGTTCAAAATGTCCCAGGTTTCCGAGCCTTCAAGTAATTTCTCAGTGGTTTGACAGAGGAAACCTGTTAAATAAGTAACCTCATTACAAATGGCAAGTGAATTCCCTTCACAGGTCCACTCCTTTGAACTCCGCAGTGTTTATCTGAGGTCTCCATAAATTTACAAACAATGGGAGCACTGAATGGCCCAGTGCCCAACTCCAAAGGGAGGCTAAACTCAGTCAGGGGCAGGATCCATTCAGGGAATAACCGGCCAGTGCCTCTAGGGAGAACTCAATATTTGGGGGGTGTTTCCCCATCAGACCGCACCCTTGACCCTGACCAGTCAGACATACAAGCAAACCTGCTGGGGCTTCACAGGGGGAAGCTAAGTAAGAGCCATTTGTTCAAAGTTGTTCTGAAGACGTCTTCCCCACCACCACCACCCCAGACCGTGTCCTCCTTGAGAGCAGAGGCTCTCTTTTGCCTCTTTTCCCCGCCTCAGCTCTTAGCAAAGAGCTTGGCACATAGCAGGCACTTAAAGCTTACTGACTGACATGGATGGCTTAGTGTATGCCATCCCTTCCGTGGAGATGCAACTTATTTAAAAGGTTGGTTAATACTAACATTTAAAGGGCATTTTCCATAGCTATTTGATCAAAACATTAATAAACAACTCAATGTTGGGCTGGCAATATCAATAGGATATTTGGGCATTCACTCCCACCATTAGGCATTACCAGATGAACTAGTTTTAGGGGGAGGAGGCCATAGAAGAAAGCTAACACACACACAAGCTGCAAAACGCTCGTAATAAAAGTTCTCTCATGTCCGATTCTCCCATTCAACGGCTCCCCTAGGACATGCTGAATAAAGTCCAAACTCACTTGGCCTGGCACTCTGTGCCCTCCATAATTGGGTCCCTACCTTCTGCAGTTCAGAGTCTTATCTCCGATTCTCCAGCTCTGGCCAAACCGGTCCTCCCCAACGGGTCTGAAGCTTCCTCTACTTCCCACTAGGGGAAATGTCCTCCCTATGTGGGCTCTGTATCCAGCAGAGAAACCTGACTAACCCCCCACAGGGATCGATTTCTTTCTCTCTCTGTCTCGTCTCTGTCTCTCTGTGTCTCTGTCTCTCTCTCCCCCCCCCCCTTTCCCTCCCTCTCAATGTTTCTCTTTCTCTGCCCTTGCTAAATCTCTGTCTCTTTCCCTCTCTCTGACTCTCTCATTAACTATCTTTTCCATTCACTAGACACTGATGTTACTCTTTTTAAAATCATAGGCCCAGTCCATCTCCTCATCCCAATCCAATCTTTACACGTGTATGACTCATCTATCCCTACCTACTACCCCATCTTATAAACTCTTAAAAAGCAAAAATCCCTCCTCATTCTTCCAAGGCTTCTGTTCCCCCAAGAGCTGAACATATAACAGCCAGTCCTCAGAAATGGTGTTAATGGTTCTTCTTTTTTCTACCTTAGGTAAATTACTTGCCCATTTCTGGGTCTCAATTTCCTGATCTATAAAGTGAGGGGGTTGGGACTAGAAGACCACTCGGGTCCCTTCTAGGAAAATATATGTTACTTGAAGGTAAAGATTGTTTCTCCATTGATTTTTATATTCCCAGAGGCCACCATAGGTACAAAATATATTAGTACAGAGAACCCTATCCATAACACGGCGGCATCAATGCATATCAGCAACCCAAGTATTAGTGTTGCCAGGAGCACTGAGAAGGGAAGGGATTTGCCCATGGTGAATAAAAGGAAACACTTGAATCCAAGTCTCCAGAGGCAGAAGTCAAGGTCCTGCTCTCTCTCCACTTCCTCCCCAAACCAAGGGTAGAGGAGAAATAAAGTAAATTTTAGCCCTAAATCCTGTGATCCTAAGACTCAATGATAGAATGATGATGAAACCCAGCAGCCCAAGAACTGGGGAAGAAGGGAGAGGAGTAGGCCCTTTGCTTCAATTGGATACAAAGGAAGAAAAATAAACCCACTCATTTTTATATGCATTCATTTCACCAAGCATTTATTAAATGCCTACTATACCCAGAGCACTGTACCAGGGCACTGGGAGAGATACAAAGCCAATTGAGACAAGACTCCCCTACCTCCCCACAATCTAGAGCAGATTGCAATAAATCCACAGGGACGCATGTCAATTGCCGGTCCCCCCAAGCCCCCCCCTTTATTCTCCAAGTCACTTTCAAATGGGGTGGGCTGGGAAAGATCCCAGGCTCCTTCTCATGCACTTCCTGCAGTTGGAAGTCCCTTTCCCCTCCACCAAAAGAGAGTCCCATACCTCAAGAGAGGTGAAACTTCAGAAAAAGCATCACATAAGGGGCAGAAAGGTGCTCTGGGGGCCTCTGCCCAATACAGCCAAAAGCCTCAAGGCTCAGTTTTCTTCAGATTTACTTTCTTAATATCTGTCCTTTATAACTGACCATTTTGCATGCAACTTCCAGCCTAAGACTCCACAGCCCTGTGCTCAGCCAGTCCTATATTTTGGGGGTATAGCAGAGGCTTTAAGAACATTCTTATTTTAAAATCTCACTTCCTGGTACAAGATAAAGATGAGTGGTTTGGAGGGGGGTGCAAAAATTTTAAGATCTACAGGATCTTTTTCTATGAATCTGGAAGGGGGCAGGCCCAACAATGGGTTGGGGGGGAGAGGGGGGGTGGAGAAGGAAATTGGAGACTGAATTTTACATGGCTTTGGAATGCAGACCAACATGAAAGTCAACCCTGGGCAACCCAGGCAAGCAGAGGGAGGGACAGCTAAAAGAGAAAAGACTTTCAAAGAGGGACCTACCATGGCCAGCCACTCATATATAAGTCCCCTCTCCCAAAGCCCAAAAGGATCCAAAGATCCTGATATTCCACCTTCCTCCTCCTGGACCTCTTTCCCCCTCCAGATTAGGGATAGGCTCTTTGTTATAGAGATGAGTGAGAAATTTGCCATATAAAATAGGGGAGCAGAGGAGGAGATTGAAAGTCTGTCACTTCCTGGCAGGGTCTGGGAAAAGAGAAAGAGCTTTGGTTTCAATTCACTAATTACTAGTCCTTTTCCTCAACTTTAACCTCTCTTGCCACCCCAGGGCATCAGACCCAGCCAGCCCAGGCCAGGCACCTTAGGGGCTGGACATTGGATTCTCCTCTCTCCAGAATGGCTGGAGTCCCAGGAGAACAGGAACCCCTTCTAGGCTAATCCTCTTCATTTGACAGATGGAGAAACTCTCCATAAAATGGGGATAATAATAGCACCTCCCTGATAGGGCCACTCTGAAGACCAAATAAGATAATACACATACAAGTGTTTTGTAAACTTCAAGTGCTATACCAATACTAGCTATTATCATTATTATTTGGCCCTTAAGCCAAGACAAGCAGACAGAACAAGTTCTAGATCAAGGTCGGGGCTCTTTTACTGTCTTTATATGTGGCTAATGACTAAAGAGGTTTGGGTTTCTAAGTCCTACCCAATTTGGAATCAAACCACTCTGCCTTGAGCCCATCTGTCCTTTACAGAACAGCACTCTATCAGCCACAGCTCCAATCCCCTCCAAGGCTCCAATAGAGAATGGAAACTCTTCTCTGGGAGCCAGGCTAGGGTTAGAATGGACCTGGAGGAAATCTGGTATTATCTTCAAAATGCAACTTTACTCCCCTCCCAGAAGGTCTCCAGGGCAGTAAACCTAGATTGGTAGTCCTGGGGGGAAACACTTACCCCAAGGAATAAACTGCAACCCTCTGTCAAGAAGCCTACCCTTAGTCTCAATTGTGTTAAAGAGGCATATGGGACCATCCCGCATCCCAGAAGAGTCACAGTTCAGGTTAGAAGACCAAGTCCCCAGCAGGTGTGAAGCCTATCTGGGTGTTAATTGGGTAGCAGGTGAGCAGAACAGAATTTTGTTGGAAGAAGAAAGGAGGCAGAGGGGAAAATGTGGAAGAAGCGGACAAAATGGGCTACAAAGTAGGGTGACAGTGTTAGAGATCATCTCTTCCAACCACTTCATTTTACAAATGAGAAAACTGATTTGCCCAGAGGTTCATAAAAAAATTAAAAAACAAAATAGTACAGGAACATCGTACTAGCAGTTGGATAATACTAATTAAGTCTACTTACATACAATGTACAGAATTAGAGCAGGAGGAGCTCCTGGAGGCCATAGAGTTGAACCCCCTTATTTTAAGGATAAAGAAACTGATACTCAGAGAGGTTACGTGATTTATCCACAGTCACTCATCTGATGTCAAAGGTGAGATCTGACTTGTTGTTCTTGCTGGCTCCAACCCTAGCATAAATTCTATCCACCACTACACAATGCTATTACCACTCAGGACCCTTCCATATGGCTTTAGGCCAGTCACTTCACCTAAGGACAGGTTTCTTCACTGCAAAATGAAGAAGGGGTTGGGCTGGATGATCCACTAAGATTCCTTAGACCTCTGAAGAGTCTATTAAAAAAACTCACTAAGTTCCAAAGGAAAGCAGATGGATTTTAAATAGAGTTTTCTCTCGCCAAAGCACCAATAAAACTGGAGATATAGGGCAGGCCTCCAAGAGGTCACGTCACCCCTTCATAGCAAGGGAGAGAATAAGGAAGGAGAATATAGTAAATGAAGATGGAAAAAGCAGAAACCAAGAGGCCAAAATGAGAAAGCATTTGTTTGGGGTCTTAAAAGGTACACATCCCATCACTATATTAGCCTCAGAGTCCTAGTTTATGCTGGACATCTAGGAAACCTAGCCACCGAGAATGTTACCTGAAAAAAAAAAGCCGTCAAATACAATGATTCAACAAAAATAATGTTAATTTTTGCTTATCATAGTTGATATCTACATTCCCATCATTTTCCACTATGGAAACTCCCCCACCCACACTCTTCTCTCTCTCCTTTCTTTGAGCTACAGCTAACATGTATGGTCTGACAAGTCTTGGTGCCTGTTGTTGTTTCTCTATTTTCTCTGGATCAGTCTTGTCCCTTCCAGTTAGAATTATGAGCCCTTCTTGCAGATCAAAGCATGTGATTTTTCACTTTAGTTTATATAGATGTTTGTTTTGAGGTTCTGGTTTTATATGATTATTCTCTAACCAAAATGATCAATATGGAAATATGTTTTGCATAATAATACGTGTAAAACCCAGATGCAATCACCTGCCAGCTCAGGGATGGGGGAGGGAAAGGAAGAAAGGAGACAATTTGGATCATATAACTTCAGAAAACTTATGCGGAAATTTGTTATTACATATATTTGCTAAAATAAAATATATTTAGAATTAAAATTATAAAAAAATAAAAGAAAAATGCTTATTTGGATATCTAAAAAAATAATAAAAAAAGAATATGAGCCCTTCTATTTCACTGTATCCTTATAAGCCAGGGGTACTAAGTAAGCACCAACTGAATACAAAGGCTAAAAGGGCAATCCCTGAAGGACTTCACACACCCCACTAGTGGCCTCTGAATCAAACTTTTTCACACACTTCCAAAGTGGGATGGGAGCAGGCCTACCTATCCTGCTGTCAACAACCACCACCTCCCAATCTGAGCAAGTAGGGATCCCAAATCAGGAAAGAGAAAAAGCCAGGAGAAGAAATAAAACAAGGAAATGTAGCTCATTACTCTATTCTGGGGAAAATTTTATTGCAAAGGTGGGGGGGGCTAAAAAGGGGGGGGACAGGATATTCAAAGAACAATGAATATAGGCAACTCGGCCAACTGGCATTTCAGAAGACCTAGAAAAACAATTCCCAGATCAGTCATATCCATTACACATATACACAATCACACATCTAGAATCACATATTCTTTTCACATATATTGAGTCTGTCTATATCATACTCTAGAAAGATAAGTCTCTAGTATATGAACATATACACACACACACACACACACACACACACACACACACACACACATATATATATATATATATACATATATATCCCATTATTTTCATGCATCTGCCTTAGCCAATTTTATTTAGCTACTTTCTGGACCATTTCATGCTCATTCGGCTGCTGAGCTAGACAATTGCTTCGTAACTCTAGGGTGCAATTTCACTGTCTGTGAGTCGAATATCTCACACAGGGCTGGGGTGTGTGCTGAAGAAGCAGCCCTGTTCCCACTCCCCATCCTCCTCTCTGCTCAAGCTCCCTCCCAGCCTTGCCCGCCAGTTTTCTGTTCTGTAGGATTTCTCCCCCCACCCCTAGATTCCTCTAAGGAGGATTTGGAGAAATCCAGGCCTCTTTCCTGCCCTTCACCCACCTGCAAGGGGACTGTGGAATGACCCAGGGCCTGCTGGAGGCTTTAGGTTTTCCAAAACAGTAAGATATCTGTACTTGCAAGTCAAGGAGGAAGGGCTAAATTTTTGGTACTGCACAATCTGGAGGGGGGTTCTGAATTTCACCCTTTCCTAAGTTTGGCCACATTTCAAAGCAGCATTAGTACTTTCTGCCCCCTTCAGAACCCCTCGCCTAACCACAGCTCCAGTTCTCTAACAATATGGTCAAAAATCAGAGCCCCTGGTGGTCTGAAGGGCAGTCTTTTTATAAAGTGTGAGTCCTTTTCTTGAAATCTGGGACTATTCTAGGAAATGTAGACGTAAGGTCCCCATGCCTAGTCAATTGAGTCAAAGAGTCAGACTTGGGTGGAATGAGGCACAAAGGGAAGAGCTGAACAAATAAAAGTCACTTTACCTCAGTTTCCTCAATCCATTCCATTTCATGTAGCTGATACTGAAAAGTAGGTTAAAAAAAAATACACCCTTGGCAGATTGGAGCATAAGACCAAGAAAGATACATCAAGTACTCCATACCAACAAAATTCTGTCACTCAAGAGTCTGGAACAATATCAGAATCAAGGAACACTGACTTAAAAACTTTCCCTTGACAACTCTATCATGACATTATGATCCTCTTTAAAATAGGGAAACTAAGACCCCTAGAGTTTAATATGTTTCAGCGCTGTCATTTCCTTAG
Source organism: Monodelphis domestica (assembly GCF_027887165.1). Classification (NCBI taxonomy): domain Eukaryota; kingdom Metazoa; phylum Chordata; class Mammalia; order Didelphimorphia; family Didelphidae; genus Monodelphis; species Monodelphis domestica. Next base: position 469,538,335 of record NC_077227.1, on the reverse strand, counting down.
CTGGGTGACCTTGAGTAAGTCATTTTCCCGGGCCTCAGTTTCCCCACCTGTAAAAACAAGGGTGTGGAATTAAATGACCTCTAAGATCCTCTCTAGGTCTTTAATTTACCCAGGGTCACACAGTGAGAGTCTACTCATAGACACCGTGTGCCCGGGATCTAGGAAGACCTCCATTACCTAGAGTGATGGGAGAGGGGCTGGGCAGGGGTGAGGAACCCTCCTAACCTCCCCCAAAGCCCTTAAGAGTTCAGGGAAAATCTATCTCATCCCGGGACTACAAAGCCAGGGGCCTGAAGGGGGGGCGGGGCGGCCAAGAGAAAGTGACTGAAGTACACCTAATAAAATGTAAATGCCTCACGGAGGGGGAGGGGCTGGGGATTCCGGCCACCCGGAAGTCCCGCTGGCCACCCAGCCGGACCTCTCCGGGCTCAGAGAGCGCTCTCCTTTGTGGGGCTGTCTCACCTTGGCGAGGGCCTTAGTTTCAGAGTCTCCCCTTTCACCCTTTCCACTCGAAGTCCATAAAACCCAATTGATTTATTTAGTAGAGAGCGGCCAAGAAAAAGGCCCAGGAAAAATGTCGCACCCAGATGCAAGCACCATTACCATTTTATGGGTACCTTTTATCTCACAATCTCCACCTCCCCCCATTTCCCCGGATATCACCGGAAGGAGGAAGACCCACCGGCCCACAGCCCCCAAGGGTCCCGGGGTCCAAGGCAGGACCCTAAGTGACCAGCGCCCAGATACAGCCCTGCAGAACCCGGCCTTTAGGGAAACTGTCATCCTCTGGCAGGAAATCTCAACTACCACAAGCCCCACTGATTCCTCGAGGTTTCCTGGCTCAGACCGTGGTGGGTTCCCATGGAAACGTCAGTAACCAAGCAGAATCAGAACCTAAATCTACTAACCAGGCCCTTGTAGCTCCTTCAGGGTGACTTGTGGTTTAAAAAAAAAAAGCAATCACAATAAAGTCAAGGAAAGGGGGCTAGAGGATGGGGTGGGAGGAGGGCAGTCCACCTGTAGCTCCCTGAACAGAAACCTCTTCTCCTGTACCATGTCCCCCAACTCACAGATGGGCCATTCCCACCAGGGCAGCTCTTCTATCAACCACCTCTTTCCTGATGAACCCACCCTGCCCCAGACAGGCCCAGCCAGGTAAGGAACTACAAAAAACTCCTTCACTAGCCAGGAGTGTTCCATCCACTCCCTGGGGTGCTCCCCCAACTGCTCTGACCTGTCTGTCACTTATCATTTTACCCAAATTTTTTCATGACAAGATTAGCCAGTCAAATCCACAGTCCACACTGGTAGGTCAGGTCTGGTCCAGGTTTCAAGAAAAGAAGGATAAAAATGCCTATCAGGCAGATTCTGGGGGTCTTCTTCCCCTATTTCCCCTTGCTACACATACCTGACCTCTGATCCCCTCCATGATGCTAATAACTAACATTTATATGACACTTCATTTTATTTTATTTTTTAAACCCTTACCTTCCATCTTAGAATCAATATTATGTATTGGTTCCAAGACAGAAGAGTGGTAAAGGCTAGGCAATGGGGTTAAGTGACTTGCCCAGGGTCACCCATCTGGGAAGTTTCTGAGGCCAGATTGGAACCTAGCACCACCTCACAACCCACAGCCCTCTCTAGACCTGGTTCTCGATACACTGAGCTCCCCAGCTGCCCCCATATGACACTTTAAAGTACACAACATCCTTTCCCCACAACTCAATGAGGAAAGTAGTACAATTATAATATCTATGTTATAGGTGGGAAAACTGAGCCTCAAGGAGAAGGAACAAGTGTCTTGCTAATTCCTTTCAGTCAGCATATAAAGAGTTTTTAATACTAAATCTACTATTCTTTTTTCTTTTTAATTAAATTTGACTTTTTTCAATTAGTCAGCATATCTTTTTCTCCTTCCCATCTCTAACCACCAATTAAAAAAAAGAGAAAAATAAAACCCCATTGTTAGATAAGCACAATTAAAAAAAACAAATTCTACCTATTAATCTCCCATCTCTCTCTCAAGAGGTGGATAGCATTTTTCATTGGCCCTCCTCCATCATCTCTGCTTATCATACTGAGCATAGTTCTTAGGTCTTTCAAAAGTGTACATTTTTGTAATATTGATACAATCTAAAATGTTCTCCTGGTTCTGAACTCCTTGCTCTGCATCCATTCACACAAGTCTTCCCATGTTACTATGAAACCACCTCTTCCATCATTTCTTTCAGCACAATAGCATTCCATTAAATTTACATACTTTTAACTTGTTCAGCCATTTCCATTATATGCATAACAGTTACTGTCTTCTCTGTCTACCCCAATAAAACTCAGTTTCCAACATCTCTTCCTCTCTCTCCTTTCTCTGTTCTAAAAGCAGTCTAAACCTCTTCCTGCCTCCAGGCTCTCCCCTTCATATCCATCCTGAACAGGTTGTCAGATTAATCTTATCTATACACAACTCCTGTCCTAATAATAATTCACATTCCAAAAATATTTTAAAAGATTTACAAAGTGCTTTTGTCACAACAACCCTCTGAGGTGGGTCCTAAGAGTATGATCATCATTTTTAAACTGAGGAAACTGAGGCTCAAGAGAAAGAAGGTGATTTCCCCAAAGACCCCACAGGAGGGGGAAGAGGAAGGGAAGGAAATAAACATTTATATAGCACCTCCTCTGCTATGTGCTAAGCATTTTTTACCTCAAATATCAAAGTACCAGCTCCTAGTCTTTGTTATTAGTTCAACAGTTCTTTTACTTTCAATTTTATTAATTTCTCCTCTGATTTTTAGGATTTACAAGTTAGTTTTTATTTGGGGACTCTTCGTTTGTTTTCTTTCTAAATTTTTAAGTTGTAAGCCCAATTTATTGATCTCCCTCTCTTTTTTGTTAATATGGGTACTCAGGGATATAAATTTCCCCCGAGTACTGCTTTGGCTGTATCCCACCAATTTTGATATGTTATCTCATCATTGTCATTCTCTTCAGTGAAATCAATGATTGTTTCTTTCATTTGTTTTTTAACCCACCTTTTTTTTTTAATAAAACCCTTACCTTCCATCTTGGAGTAAATACTGTGTATTGGCTCCAAGGCAGAAGAGTGGTAAGGGCTAGGCAATGGGGGTCAAGTAACTTGCCCAGGGTCACACAGCTGGGAAGTGTCTGAGGCCAGATTTGAACCTAGGACCTCCCGTCTCTAGGCCTGGCTCTCAATCCACTGAGAGACCCAGCTGCCCCCTTTAACCCACCTTTTACCCCAAATATCTCATTTGATCCAAGGCTAGATTGGAAGCCAAGTTTTTCTGATTTCAGATCCATTTATCTATTTACTTCACAATCTCTAGGCAGAGCCAGATATAGATAGATAGATAGATAGATAGATAGATAGATAGATAGATAGATAGATAGATAGATATAGATAGATACAGATATCCTCATTTTGTCTTGATATCAATTCTAAAAAGAATCAAAGGGCTACACATCAGGGTTAAGTGACTTGCCCAGGATCCCACAGCTAATAAATCTCTGAAGCCAGATTTGAAATCAGGAAGAAGAACCTTTCTATTTCTAACACCTACACTGTCTCACAGCTACCTAATTATAATACCATCCCATTCCCTTGTTCAAAAAAAACGTTGTGAGAGGGGCAGCTGGGTGGCTCAGTAGATAGAGCATCAGGCCTAGAGAATGGAGGTCTTGGGTTCAAATCTGACCTCAGACACTTCCTAGCTGGGTGACCCTGGGCAAGTCACTTACCACCATTGCCTAGCCTTTACCATTCTTCTGTCTTGGAACCAATACACAGTATTGATTCTAAGACAAAGGTAAGGGTTTAAAAGAAATATGCTCCATCATTAACTGGGTTAAT